>NC_056733.1:1893290621-1893323121 GCF_019279795.1 Protopterus annectens | reverse complement strand
TATAACTGAGCACAGTCTTGCAGATAAAACAGCAAAGCGTGAAACATGATGCTACATTTCAAAGCACATCAGTACCCTATCCCATCATGAAGGTCTGCACCCTCCTCACTACCCACTATTTATATATATTATCTCAAAGATTGCTGCATCTCAGTGAACGAGAGAATTTCTGAATTCTCCCTGATTGCAGTTTATTCCTCTTTGTTTCAAGACTTTCATAACATTGGATCTGAAAAATATAGCAGGAACATAGACTGAGGCCATTTAACTGTGAATTTTAACATTGTTTAGCATAAATAAGGATAACTCATGATATTAAATAGTAATTATTTCAAGAAAATGTCATACTTTAAAGGATTTTTTTCAGATAGTTTTATTTTTTCTTCTCTTGTATTGTTTGCATATTTCAATCCAGTCATTTTACAAGTCACAATTCATTTATATTGTTGCAAGAGAAATTTCAGTGTTAAAACAAAATACACAATATAGATAACACCCTATATACAGTATATACAGCAAGTGCTACAGAAAATCAACTTCTGATTAAGATGTGTGTCACAGTTTACATAATAGTTATATATGCTACGTAACAGGTTTTGTTTTGATACAAGCTTATGAAAGAATATATCTTATGCCCTTTACAGTTTACATTCACAACAATTTGTCTTTTCTCTTCTATCTATTCTTTTAAAATATCCAGGCGAAGACTCCAGTATATTAGAAAATAGGAATGCTTACTTTGGCTATCCGTTATCAACTTATGTGCTGATATATACTTTATTGCCATACTTCTGAAGCCCTCCCATGACAATTTGGTTCAATATATTCAGTTCTGAGTAATGTACAATTTTATTAGAGAGAAGAGGGCAATTAGAATATGCAAATTAAGTTTGGGTAAGTTTTGTGAGGTGATATGCAGAATTGCAAATTCCATGATAATGTGGATTTTTGATATCCCATCTTCTCTAGTCTGACTCTCGGTGAGCACCATAAGTACATTTACAGCTCAGAAGATGTGGAATAGGTGTGCTATGTGTGAGTAGCAGAACGGACAGTTTGGTGAAACTTCCGAGTTGAAATTGTTGAATATTTTTGGGGTAAAGTAAGCATTGTTGTTATCATTAATTGAATATACATGAGTTTCTTAAAAGAGATTAATTTTAATGTTGTTTCAATCGATGTAGATTTTTGCTTTTCAGTAGTTTCTTTGAGCTTTTCAACTCAATATTTTGAATACAAAATAGATGGTTGATATCTAAGGAATACTATAAGCCTTTATGCATTTGATAGGATTTTTTCCTTAAAGTTAGTAAGCTCCATAATATAGTGCATATATTTATATCTTTATTATTTACTTCAGAATGTCCTAGTATTGAAGTGCACAGTTCTCTAAATTGCCTTAGCATTATGATGTATCCTTTCGGAAGGTTAAGGACATTCCTTATGTCCTCTAAAGATTTTTTCCTGTGTCTGTAAATATCCCAAACATTGCATTTCTTAATGAGTGGATAGTTGTCCAAGTTTATCATCTCATTATTTAATCTGAGGTTTGGATTCAGATGTGTTTGTTGTAACAGGATGTAAGCATTTAAGTTTAGTGTTTTCATCATTTTTTGAAATCTAATTATTCTATATTTTAATGAGATATGAAATCTGCCATCCTTTAGATTTTCCTGATTTAGAAATGGAAGAGCTTTGGGACTGATTTTATTGTTTTTGACCTAGTCATACCATAATTTAATCCATAGTGGATACCATTCTTTACCCTTGGGATTATATTCAGCAATTTGAATGATCCTGTTTCAACACATTATATCATAATATAAGTTAAAGTCTTGATAGTCCCAGTCTTCCCTTTTCCTTAGGGTACATTAACTTCTGATAGCTAATTCTGACAGACTTAGGGTACCAGATAAACTTAGTTAAAGCTACATTTATTTTTTAAAGAAGTTTTTCTGAACTATTAAATTAGTTGCATTGAGTTGAAATAATAACATTGGAAGAATATTCATTTTTATAATTGCCGCTTTAGAAAGAAAAGATAGCTTCATTTTTCCCCATCTCTGGATATCCGGTTCAATGTCTGCCATAACTTTAGTAAATTATTCTGCATGAATAGCTTTGGGTTATGTTCAAAGGATATCCCTAAGTATTCTAGGGAGTATTAAATTTTATTTCCAAATCAGGAAAATATGATTCTGTATTACCGAATGGATTTATAGGGATATAAAGGAATTTTATATTTATGTATGTTAATTTATATTAAATTTAACTGAGGTACAGCACTGATCACAAATTACCAATTTCAGTCTCAGCCAGTGAAGGTACAGAACTGACAGAAATGAGATATTGTTAATGATGAAAAAGCATGCAAGACTGAAGAAGGGCACTTAGCAAAAATATAAATACATAAACAAGTCAACAATATTGTGAGCTCTGTACATGGAAATAATATCTAAGCAATGGAAATAATACCCAAGTATTTGTAAAGTCAACACAAGGAAGGACTATGAATTACAATGATCCTGTAGTGGAGCTTTGTTCTGGAAGGTTGCAGTGAGTGTGCTGTGAAGGTTTGGCTTCTGAGAGTATAAAGGGTGTGTTTGGCTATTAAGTGTGAACGATAAGGGAGGAAATTGTTGTTAGGAAGTTTGAATGCCTGTGAAACTAAGAGTAGGTCTATTCTTTGTTTAACTGGGAGCCAAATGTTTTTTTCTATCATGCAGTAGAGCTTGTTTTGGGGAAAAAGCATTATAAAGCTACATATTTTATTGTAAATTGTTTGAATATGTGTCAAGTTTCTCTATGATACAGAAGCAACTAGGGGCAGGACAAATTTCAATAGTCAGAGAAGGGTCAGCCCATATGCCAAGGTATTTGAATGAGGTAGTTCATTCAGATAGAATGTTGTTATTGTCAAAAATTTGTAGTGTGTTTGGTACTTTGGAGATATTGCATTTGGTCAGAGGTTTTTATTGTTGATCCAGTCAATTCGTAAAAGGAAGTCAGACTGAAGGTATTTTTTGATGATGGATTGCTTTGTGCAGAATAGGGACACATTGTCTGCATAAAGTAGTAGGGGTAGGTTAGGTATGTTTATGTAGATGCAAAATAGAAATGACAACGGTTCTTGGAATTCATACATTCCAACGCCCTGGATCAACTAATCCATAGTCCCACCAGGGGCTCCAATATCCTAGACCTGGTCATTACGAACATGGGAAATCAATGCTCCATACCTATGGTCACCCCCTCGTTAGTCAGGTCTGACCATAAGCTAATCACCCTTAACATCCACATCCCACCCCCACCCCCCAGTAAAGAAACCACCATAAAAAACTTCTCCAAAGCCAACTTCATGCTACTCAAGTCAGAAGTGACAAACTTCATGACACCCATGCAGACGGGAACTGAAAGTTCAACTGTTGAATCCTTCACTAAGGCAGTGTACGAGCACATCCACTCATGCATGAATCGTGCCATACCAAATAGAACCAAAATGCTCTCATCCAAAAAAAGGAAGCCAATCTGGTGGTCCCCTGCCATAAACAAACTTTACAACAAAAGGAAGAAATTTTTGCATAAAAGAGGAAAATCCCAGGATGCAAAAAAATCCCTTACTAGCTGCAGTAAGAAACTGGGATGCCTCATAAAATCCTCCAAAGTTAGTTACGAAAATAAAATTGCCAAAGATTCCAAAGACAACCACAAAGCATTCTATAACTATGTCAAGAATCTAAATGGCAATGCTCGGATCTGCTCTGAGCTAAAACAGAATGGCATTAAATATACTGATCCGAAGGATATTGCCAATATCCTGGCAGATCGATTCAGTGCCAACTTCACCCCTCTCACCCCTAAATGGCCCATCTCAATACCGGAAGATTGCCAAATTCCAGTAATAACGGCCACACAGGTACAAAACGCACTCTCTAAAGCCAAGAAAACAGCATCCATGGGACCAGATGACATCCCGGGCTGTGTACTACATGAACTACAATATGAACTGGCACCTCACCTAAGTGTCATGTTTAATCATAGCCTCACCTCAGGTTTCGTGCCCACTGAGTGGCACAGAGCTACAGTTATCCCAATCCACAAGGGGGGATCCACCTTGGATCCCGGAAACTACCGTCCCATCAGTCTGACAAGCCTTATCTGCAAGGCCATGGAGCGTATTATCATGGAACTTATAAACAAAGACATTGGCAACCTTCAAACACTGGACCCCACCCAGTTTGGGTTTGTGAAGGGCCGATCTTGTCTCCTGAACCTGATTGACTTCTTTGAATCAGTCTCCAGAGCCATGGACAAGGGTAAGGTGGTCCACACAGCCTATCTAGACCTTGCCAAGGCCTTTGACACCATCCCCCACTCTGGAATCATAGATAAACTTACTAAGTTGGGCATTAATCCCTATGTCACCCAATGGGTTGCTAAATGGCTTACTGATAGAACCCACACTGTAAAAGTAGCCAACTCCAAATCCAGCTCCAGACAAGTGACAAGTGGAGTACCTCAGGGTTCAGTCCTGGGGCCGCTCTTGTTTGGCATCTACTTCTCTGAAGTACAGGTCAACACTAAGGGACTCTGGCTAACAAAGTTCACAGATGACTGCAAACTGGGAGCCATTACTGAATCCCCAAATGATGTGGATATTCTACAAAAGGGCCTTACAGAAACAGATGCTTGATGCCAGAGCCATGGGCTCAAGCTCAATGCCAAGAAATGTATTGTTATCCCCTTTGGGAAAAAGCATGTATCCATGAATTACCATATAGGTGGCAGTACACTAAACACCGAAAGTGTGATAAGAGACTTAGGGACACAGGTGGACAGTGGTCTCACCTTCGATAACCACATCGCCACAACAGTCAGGAAATCCTTCTATGTGGCACAACTCATCACTAAGGGCTTTTAATCCCGAAAAAAGGAGGTCATTGTCCCACTGTACTCATTCCTCATTAGACCCATTATAGAATACAACGCCCCATTTGGTATGTACCTCTCAAGACATCTGCGACAACTGGAAAGGCCTCAGAAATACCTCACTAAAAGAATCACAGGCCTAAAGCAGATGCCCTACGCTGACCACCTTAAAAAACTCCAGCTATACTCTGTCGCATATCGTCTACTCAGAGGCGATCTCTATATTGCATTTAGGTGATTCTTTTATTCATTTACAATGTGTATAAATATATTTCTGATTTATGCACTATATGATTGTGAGTTTTTCTTAACTTGTTTTTTCTACGAAGTGATATAGATCAGTACACCTTTAATGCCAGCATGTAGAGAAGGAGTTTTAATTGATGGCAGCTGTATGTAATTAGTGTTGCACTACTCTGGCGCCTTTTTATATTTAAATTGTGTTGAATGGATTTTTACTTTGCCTGAAGAAGTCTTCCTAATACGGAACACGAAAAGTGCTTTACATTCTAATAAATCTTTGGAGTTTCTTTATCCAGTGGTCCGGTACCTGTTTTTGTTTTGTTTCTACAAAAGTTTGTTTTTCGCTGGTATTGAATTATTATTTGATTTCATGGCTACCGAACCGAGCCTGGGTTCCTCCGGAGAGCTTATTGTGCAACTATCTTTGCTGCCTAATTCTGGATCGAGTGAAATGGCGAATTTAACCCAACTACTTCAATTAATGAATGAGAAACTGGAGAATTTGTCCTCTAGAGTGGACGGCTTATCACAACCTAGCACTGTAGCGAGACCAAAAGTTATGGGTAATCCCACATCAGGAAGACAACTCCCAGAGGTTTTTACTACTTCTATTGGTACTGGAAGTAGAGTTAGTAATGAAGGAGTGAACCACACGGTTAATTACAATTCACCAACATTGGGAGGCAGTGGCGAAACCCCTATCCACCTGAATCCTGCATCAGAGTCCTCCTCGGGGCTTATAGGGCTTCCTAATGTGACTGAATGGTTGAAAGCACAACCAGTGTTTGGTTTTAACGACAATGAAAGTGTTAGCAGAAGCTCGGCTGGGGGAGGTGAGTCTTTACCTCTTAAATTAAAAGATGTTGACAAGAAAATGTTGAAACTGAAAAAATGACAACTGGAGGTGAATTACTTCACAGAATGTAAGAAACAGGGCGTAGTACCAAAAGGTTTACGATCCTGGCAGTATCCATCAGGTCTTGAAGCAGGAACAGTATTTTATAATGAACTTTTAACCCTGTTTGACAAACGAGGTACTGAACTAATGAACATGATGTGTAAACATTATTCTATATCAATAGAGAACTTGAATAGTGAAATTTCTGGGTTGAACATTGACATTAGAACACACCCAAACTTCATGAGGTATCATTATGACTTTTAAAGAATTTTTTCATCTATTGACCAACAGTTGGTTAAGAACACTGAAGTGAAACTCAAAAAATTAAAAAGGGATATTAGTGACTATAAGAACGGAATTGCCTATCCTAAACCACCACCTTCTCAAGGTAAAGGTATTTTTGGTCAACCGCTTAGTCTACGTAGTACCACTGTACGTACTAGTAATAATATGGATCCTGAGCTCACTGTACAAGTGGGAACAGGTATCAGTGATTTGGATGTGTTTGAGGGTGATTGGAGGAATGATGACACTGACCAACGTTCAGCTAACAACTTGGCTAGTAACAATTATTTCAACAGTAATAATAGTAATGATTCTTTTTCCAACAGAGGCCAAAACCACCCTCGGAGATACAATATGAGGGGCAGGAAGTAGAACAACAATTACAACAGATAACTACTACACCTGTTATTTTATCAAATAATAGTGGAGATTTTAAAGTGTACAATTACACCAACTACACTATATGTCAAGAACTTTGTAACCTCTTCAGTAAAGGGTTAACTTTCGTACCCGAGGAACACTTTGATTTACCAGGGGTCTTAATTGACTTGAAACTATATATTCGAAAGTTAAACTTGGCTTTAATTTTGGTGATAGGAATGTTGTGGATGACCCTTTCAGGGTAGCTAGTATTTACAATCCACCCACTTGCAACACTTTATCTTTCTTTGAACATATGTGTGAGTCTGACTTGGCCTTACGTTTATCTAAAAAGAAAAACACCAGTAAGAATGTCTCCGAGGAAGAAGCAGAAGCTTTGAAGTCTGTCAGAACTAAGCCGGTCCGATTTTTGAAACCGGACAAAGGTGGTGGCCTTGTGATCATAGATAATGAGGAATATAATAAGAAAATGTTGGACATTTTAAACAGTAAGATTTATGTTAGATCGAGCATTAATGAGATGAATGTTGCTTATAAAAATATGTTTTCCTTTTTTTAGGGATTTTCTGATCGAAGGTCTTATCAGTGTTGATATTTACAACTATATAGTGGTCTCTAAACCAAAAACACCCAATCTTTTTGGTCTACCCAAAATTCATAAGAACCTTGAGGACCCTCCTATGAGGGCATTGGTAAATGCTAGGTCATCTGTTACATATGCCTGTTCTAAATACGTTGACGAGTTATTAAAGAAATATGTGGCCAAAGAACCGCAGATAGTTAAAGACTCTTGGGCCTTTTTAGAAAATTTAGATAAATCTGAATATCAGGATGACATTTGTTTCCTTACAATAGATGTAGTTGACTTATATTTTTCCATACCACATGATACAGGGATTGAATACGTTACCAGGAGACTTATGACAAACGGGGCAGAGAACAATGAGATCCGTTTAATTCAACAACTATTAGACGTAATCTTGAACAACAATTATGTTGGATTCAATGGTGAAATTTATAAACAAATAATTGGTGTAGCCATGGGTTCCCCTTGTGGAGCAAGCTACGCCAACATGGTTCTAGCCCAGTGGGAACATGATTTTGTATTTAAAAATGACATTTTTAAGAAAGTGAAACTATACAATAGGTTCTTGGATGACATTTTTATTATGTTTCAGGGAAGCGCAAAAGACGCAAATATTTTTGTTGATATATTAAATAATAGCACCCCATTTTTAACATTTACTTCTACGTATAGTGAAGACACTATTAATTACTTAGATGTTGATTTGAAGAGAGACAGAGTGCGTAGGGGTTTCATAGGTAAAATATATAGGAAACCCACATATTCCAATACTATGTTACACTTCTCTAGTTGCCATCCGTTCCACCAGAAAAGATCTGTCTTAAAGGGACAATTAGTCAGAGCAGCCCGTATGACAACTGAGGACTCCACATTCGACGAGGAATGTTCCTTGTTGAAATGTATGTTTATGAGTCGCGGGTATCCTGAACTTCTGGTGGATGAATTGATAGGAGAAGTTTATAGGAAAAGGAACATGGGTACTTTTAACCCCATTTTGACTTTAAAAGAAATAGATGTAGATATGGAAGCATCAGATGGTGACACTGCAGATCATTGGTGTGTACCTCCCTTTAATGAGTGGGAATCAAACAATTACTGACTTTGAAAAGTATAAAAAGAGTTTCATCACCCCTTTCTCTTTAGAAGCTAAGCATATTGGTGATATACTTAGAAGGAATTGGCATTTGTTGACCTTTGAAAAGGAATTTGCGGAGAAGTTAGGTAATAAACCTGTGATTATTTTTAAAAGGGGTAGGAATCTCAAAAATATTATGGAAAGTTCAACAATAAAATCCATTAGAACCGAAGGTACATATAAATGTGAGGCATGTAATTATTGTAAGTATTTATCTACAGGGTCCATATTCACAGTGAATCAACGTATATTTAAAGCAAGAGGGCGGTACAACTGTAATTCTAAATCGGTGGTGTACTTAGCTTGCTGTCAGTCATGTCCTGCTTTTTACATAGGGAAGACTGACAGAAAATTCAAAGAAAGGATTTATGAACATACGTACCACATTAAGAAGAAAAGTAGTACTAACGCCCTAATAAGACATTGTAATAATAATCCATCTCATGCCTTTTTATTCAAAGTAGTTGACCAGGTACTAGTGGATAAAAGAGGGGGACCCCAACAATTATTTGGCAACTTAAATTGAATTCTTATACGTCACCAGGATTAAATGAAGTTACCTCCTTGACTTGTATTTTAAAGTTAAGAAGTTTGTTGAGATGATGTTTGTACAAGTATGTCATTTAAAAACCTTTATTTTGCTTACTTGTTCCTCTTTTGTCCTTAAAGAGTGTATAGATTTATTAGTGTCATTATATATTCAGAAATATGTTTTTTATCCCACAAGAACCTTTTAACCTTTTATCCGTCAACTTTTTTAACGTGACAGTATATTTTACTTCAGATATGCTTAGTTATGGTCATAGTATTACCTTTTTACCCCCCTCTCCATATCTTTTATTTGTACTTCATATACATCCATTAGAGTAGTCATACCTTTCTTACAAGTGTATATATATTAATTTCTTAGAAGATGTGTATTATATTTTCTTCGTTTTGAGCATATATTTGCTAGTATACTCTGTTTTTTTGCCTTTGTTGTGTTCAACTCTGATACTATTTTTCAGCACAGGTTTATTGTAATATTTTTTAAGTAGTTTTTTCACTTAACTGTATTTTTCCATGTTTTTATGATCTGCCTTCCTGTATTTCACTTTGAACAGCAGGGACGGCTTAAAAACTTGAAAATTCAGGTCTAACTATATTTATGTAGTATTTTCTTTTGACTATAACTATAGTGGCTGCTAATTATTGTCCTATATATGGATTCTTATTTTAGAGTGTAAGTTGCACCTATTTTACCTCTATTTTACTTCACTTTACTTTTTAACTTGTTGTCTTTTCTGGAAATTTCGACTTTTACAGGTTTATTTTAGTAGGTAAGGAAACGCAATGCATACCTTTTTTTAATGCTTTTGAATACTAGTCACTGTAGATTTACAGTGAAGCTATTTGCATTGTTTACCTTTTTTATGCATATGGTAACCTCGCATTTGAGTTGCACATTTTTTGTCAGGGGGCATTCATTATTTCAGTTGTTGTGATGGTATTAACTGACTCTTTAACCTAAGGAACTGGACCCCTTGCTTTAGAAGTTGGCATTGCCTTGTTTTTAAGGGAGGTTTTTATTTACGTTGGCATTTCTAATCAGATGTACCATGAATTTATGTGTCTGTTGTGATGTTACATTTCATCTATACAAGAAATGCCTATATTGCATTTAGGTGATGCTTTTATTCATTTACAATGTGCATAAATATATTTCTGATTTATGAACTATATGATTGTGAGTTTTTGTTAACTTGTTTTTTCTACGAAGTGATATAGATCAGTACACCTTTAACACCAGCATGTAGAGAAGGAGTTTTAATTGATGGCAGCTGTATGTAATTAGTGTTGCACTACTCTGGCGCCTTTTTATATTTAAATTGTGTTGAATGGATTTTTACTTTGTCTGAAGAAGTCTTCCTAATACGGAACACGAAAAGTGCTTTACATTCTAATAAATCTTTGGAGTTTCTTTATCCAGTGGTCCGGTACCTGTTTTTGTTTTGTTTCTACAAAAGTTTGTTTTTAGCTGGTATTGAATTGTTACTTTACAAATGCTCATTATGCAAGCCAAAGGTAATTCTGAGCCCCATATGAATATCTCTGCTAGTTTTATCAAATATCATAGTTTCAAACATTTTGTTTAATATTGCATTTTGTGCCTTTCATTTGATTAATACTACATTTTGTGCTACTCGTTTGATTAATAATGCGTTTTGTGCCTTACAATTGCTCCGTTTCATTTTCTTTGCCAAATAAATCATTTGTGCAAGTTTTTGTTACCTTGAGTTCATTTCTGGCCTTTTTTTGTTTGTCTGAGCTCAACCATCTTAATCTGCCTTCACATTCAACTCTGCACCTCATAGCTAGAATAAGTTGCTCTGTTATTCCCAGTTCAGACACCATGTCACTCATCTGGTCAGGATAAAACAGATGAACATTCATGGACTCAGTTCAAGCAGCTTTATTACACACAAACATATCAGGAGTGAGACTTTGTAACTAAAATTGAATAAACTTATAACAGACTGACTACCACACTCATACATGTTAACACTCTGGCTGTTCTCTCAAAATGGCACTGCTGTCTGCACTTGCTTACTATTTATATGCATGTACTTACATCTGGAAATGCTTCTTAAAGGTACATACACACTCTTTGTTCTACAATGGTTATCCCTAGATTGGTATAATAGGCAATCTGCAGACATTGGACCCAACCCAGTTTGGTTTTGTCAAGGGACGGTCATGTCTACTAAACCTGGTGGACTTCTTTAAGAAGGTTATCAAGGCAATGGATGAGGAGAAAACAGTGAATATCCCCTACCTGAACCCAGTTAATGTATTTGATACAATACCCCACTTGGGTATAGTTGACAAACTCACTGAACTTGGCATAAACCCCTAGATAACTTGCTGGATTGCCAGCTGGTTTACAGACAGGACCCAGGAAGTTAGAATTGGTGAGACGACCTCCACTAAGTCACCAGAAGTGTACTTCTGGGCTCCATGCTGGGACTGCTCTTATTTGGCATCTACTTTTCAGATGTAAAGGCTAAAGTCAAATGCCTTTGGCTGACAAGTTTGCAGTTCACTGTAATTTGGGATCTATCATAGATTTCCCCATGACACAAGCATCTTACAACAGGGTCTAACACAAACAAATGACTGGTGCCAAAGTCACAGATTAAAACTCAATGCCAAGAAATGCATTGCAGTGCCTTTGGGAAAACTGCCATCCAGGCTAATTACTCCATGGATAAGACACCCCTAAGGCAATCTGTCCTTTGATCAATATTTGCTAAGGTAGTGAAAAATATTTTATGTCACCCAACTTATAAATAAGGACATGGCATCCAGGTCCAAAGAAGTCACAGTGCCACTTTATTCATCCATTATCAGGCCAACACTGAGTATAATGCCCCCTTCACCATGTACCTGACCAAATATATGCAACAGTTGAAATGCCCACAAATATTCCTTACCGGGAGAATCCAGGGCATAAACACATTGTTCTATACAGATCACCTTAAAGCCCTATCTCTATATCAGTCTACTACAGGTTACTGAGAGGTGATCTATGCATGGCATACAAGACATCCTCGGATCTAGCTCTGGCTGACTCTTTGCACATTCAAAAAATGAACAACATCAGAACCACTTGATCTAAGGATTTAAATTTTGCTTGTAACATGAGTAAGACATATTGGTGAGAAAGATATGTGTCTTAGAGGATCCCCATGCTCTAGAACAGGCTGTCCATCTATATGAACAGAGTCCATTCCTAACCCTATTTAAGCATAACCTTAACCAATAGATAGGAAATTGGAAATTTACCCCATATGTGACCCCCCATGTCTCTGATAGACAGTGACAGTCAGTACCCCTCCATGTAACTCCTAGAAACTTCCTAATTAACATACCTTCACTTAATAAATGCCCATGACAGATAGGGATACAATTGGCTAGCATGGATTGTATAGCTAGACCACAAGCACTAGTCTAGCATCTATCTATGAACCTATAATCTAGATACTTCTGGGAAGTAGGGAAGTAGGAGTTTTTGAGGTGCTTTAGTGTATTAATGAGTGAGTCTGTGGGTAGATTAACAATGTTAGTGTTTAGAATGAATGCCCATTCAAGTTAAGAATGGGTGTCTTTTATTTATTTTTTTATTGCATTGGTGCCTGTCTTAGAGCAAAAGAAAATATGTTTTGAAGAATTTTATGCAGTGGAGCATGAACTGAAAAACTAGGCAGTGTTTCCAGATGGAAGGAGATAATATTTTTATATCAGAGATTATAGAGGAATTGCCAAAGATGATTAGGTCCACAAGTGAGTTATTGTTGGATAATCGATTGACTTGTAGTAGCATTAGCATTAGTGACTGGGATTTTGACAGTTTACTCCTGGCACTCCAGAGAAGGTAACTGATGTAAACTGACTTATAACTGCCTGTTAACATCACTAAATTGTTTTATCTGTTGGACCAATATGTACCTTCAGCCTGAACTAAATACTAGTATCATATGCTTTTACGGAAGATGACCTGCTGCATGTTAAAAGAATATAGCGGATATTTTTATATACTTTAATTACTATTTTATTTTAGCCTTTTGATTCTGTTATATTTTTTTGCTATGAACAAATGCTATAGATAGCATGTCATATGTAAGTATTGTTACTTTACAGTCACACTAATATAGCTGTTGTCATGGAGACTACTGAAATGCTGCCTTAAATTCTTTATAGTGCATTTTCTAAATTATTTTATGGTTGTCATGGCTACTGTTTAGGCTTCTGTGTTAACTTTTTTGTCCTATTCCAGCTATATATTGCGCACAGTTAAGTATTTTGCTTCACTTGCATGATTGCAATTTATTGTTGCATATATTTAAGTCTCTGATTACATTTCTTGTATACAGTTATTGATCTGTTGTCTTTTCCAACTGTTCCTCAATGGATTAGTCTTCAAATCCAAGTCAGATCTCACTTTAGCTACTTTCAAGCTTTGGATCAGGTGCTCAGGCTTCTCCCTTACTCATAATTCCCTGTGTTGACCAAGCTACCTCGGATCTTGTTTGCCACCACAAGCATAGGATGCATCTATTGGTGCTCAAAATTTTGATCTACAAGTCTTAAATTATTTGTAAATACTCTTTAAATAATTTTTAGGATACATTTATCCAATATCCTTTTTCTTGCCTCCTTCCCTTAGCTCTTCTCTTGATCTTTGCCGTAGCCATTAGACTTTTTCTGTTTCTTTTTCTTTGAAATATATATAAATGTTTTTATGATTTTTATATTTTTCATACTTTTTAGTAGTTTTTACTGTAGCTGAGATTTATTTTTCCATTAGAATGCCTGACACACCATTGGAGTTTAAAAAGTTTCTGGCCTATGCCCACAAATTGTTAAACGCTGATGCACATGGTAAATGTGTATTGTTAGGCCCCTCATACTTGAATATTTGAATACTTGAATATTTCTTGCTCCATCTGTGAAGCCTTTGGCCGATGATGCATTGTGGAGAAATGAAACACACTAATTTTGAAAGGGCTTCTCCCAGTTTCTTCAAAACATTCCTCTTTTCCTGTAAAGAAACCAGTAACACGCCTAAGAATAAAACCAAAGACAAAGATGAAGAAAAAGTGAAAGTGACAAAAAACAGACCTAAACCTTGAGGAAGAGGTCTCCAGACTGTAGATGCTCTTTGGATCCATTTCTAAAATCGCTAAATCTTGAGAGCCAATGCTTTTCTCAGATCCAATACTCATCCAAAACATATCCGAGTTTCTCAATGGAGCTGATTTCCCCTATGTCCCATTCATCAGTTTTACAGGAAAATGGTACCATAATTCCAGAACTGCTGCTTCATTTTTCTGATCAGCCATATCTACCAGGAATCTTATCAAAGAAGACATGGACAAGATGATGAGGAGATTTCTTTGAGCCCAGATCCAGTTGGAGGTCCTCCTGGCTCTGGCCACCACCAGGCCAAGGGAATGTTTTCCCCCCATTCAGTAGTTGCTCCTTCTCCTATCTGACCTTTTGGATCAGAGCCGTTGGATCTGATTTCCACATGGGGCTCAACCTGCATCAGAGCTTGGGCTTTGTTCTTCCTTGATGTCTATGAGTTCTTTGATTCTGTTCACTCCATTTCAGAGCCATTTGAATCGCGGAGCCAAATGGTTAGCACCAACTCCAACAAGGTAGGCTTACAATTAAGGTCTTCAGAACTGTTCCTCTCTCTCTGATCTTTGGCATTAGACAGATCTGCTGTCATCATTGAATTCAAGCCATTGTGGTATCCTGGATTAAGCCTCTTTTGGGGGCTTCAACTCCTAAGGCTTATCTCTGAAGACCCATAGCAAACTTGCCTTTCAAGGCTTTTGAGAGAGTACTCTGTCATTCCAGAGAGAAAACTACTCCCCTCAGGTTCAGATTCATCCCTCCCCAAAGAATCTCCCTGAGTCTAGAATCTACTACTCTTGTCCCATCAGGATAGCCAGTAACCAACAGTCTTGCACCATCTAGTATGGAAAAGACCACCGTAGCTTCTGAGTCCTCCCCAGAGCATCCCATTGAAGAGGTACACAGGCAGCATATGTGCAAAAAGAAACACTTGGAGTCCCCTCAGGAACTGTCACCACTGATACTGACTTTAATAAAGGAGAAGGTTCCCACAGAAAATGCTTTGTTCACAGAAATTATTGAACTGCTTGAACAAAAAGTAGCATAATCATCCCAGTCACTTTCTCCTGAAGAGTCATTTTTTAGCGCGGCTTTTGTTTCTGGCCTGTGTATGTCTAGGGTAGTTCTCTCAGGTTCAGATCCATCTTATCTCAGAACAGTCATGGAAGGAGTTAGACACAGCTGAGCACATCTCTAAGAAACCAGAAAAGTTCATTATCACTACCAAGAATGGTCCCCTTTTGAGCAGGGGCCCAGCCATGGATTCCATGGTAGTGCAGTAGCCACCAAAAAGGAACCAGCAGAAGAAAGTTCCTCTGTTCATCCACCGAACAGGTAGTCTCATGCACTAGACAGATTTGGAAAGTGAGGCTACATCTCATCCACCTTCTTGGTAAGTTCATTAGATTTTGTGGCACACATTACACATTTTCAGAGAGATTTGACCAAAGAGATCTCCAAATCTCTCCCAGGGACCTTGCCTGCAGATTAGCGAACGTCCATTGATGTGCAGCTAAGCTGACCTCCAATCCTTGTCTTATGTCTCTGTGCACCTTATCTGCAATGCCATGGAGGGTGCATCTAGAGCAGCGAGCACAGGCAGGGAGGGTGCATCTAGAGCAGCCAGCACAGACTGGGAGGGTGCATCTAGAGCAGCCAGCACAGGCATGGAGGGTGCATCTAGAGCAGCCAGCACAGGCATGGAGGGTGCATCTAGAGCAGCCAGCACAGGCAGGGAGGGTGCATCTAGAGCAGCCAGCACAGGCATGGAAGGTGCATCTAGAGAAGCCAGCACAGGCATGGAAGGTACATCTAGAGAAGCCAGCACAGGCATGGAAGGTACATCTAGAGAAGCCAGCACAGGCATGGAGGGTGCATCTAGAGCAGCCAACACAGGCATATCCATCAGGAGATGAGGCTCAGTGATGTTTTCAGAACATTTTAAGACAGCCTTTGTGAATGCACCTTATAACAGGTCAACACTCTTTGTTCCTAAAATCCATGGCACAATATCTAGAAGTGAAAAAGAAGGTAAATCCCTTTCTGCCATAGGGATCAAATTTTCCACTCTTCAATGGACCTTTTTCCAGAAATCAAAAAAAAGACAAGAAAATTTGGTTCTGCAAATCCCAAGAATTTTCACCTGACACTTTTGGAGACAGAGCCTACCCCCCCCCCCATTGGCAGAGTGGGGAATTCTTATAATGGACATTACCCTAGGGGCAGAGGTGCTTTCCAAATTCAAGGCTTTAGAGGTACTTTCTCTGAGAAGCCTTTTTAGTGCTCCTGCACAGTTGCCTGGCTGCTATACTCTAAAGGTAGTTGGGGTGCTTATCTCTGCATCCAACAACTTGGACTTCCATCTGTCAAGACAAATGGGTGCAGATGATCATAACCAGAAGCTACTTCATTCCCTTCCACAGTCACTGTTTTGCCCCAAAAAGACTCCCCAATGTTCAACCCTCTCAAAAGGAAGTGGCCACTTCAGAAATAAATAAACTTCTTAACAATCAAGTCATCCAAGAGGATATGCAATTTACTCAAGGTTCTTTTTAGTGCCAAAGAATGGGGAGCTAAGGCCAATTCTGGATCTAACTTACTTGAACAAGTTTGTAAGAAAAATGAAATTCCAGATGGTCACTGTACAATCTGTTCTTCTTCTTCTTCTTCTGCTGAGGGAGAACAACTGGTTGTGCTCAGCAGATCTTCAGGATGCATGCTATTATATAAAGATGGACAGATACTCCGGGAAGCATCTTTTGTTCCAGCTGGAAGCCAGCCATTTTCAGTTCAGAGCTCTGCCCTTCAGTCTCACCCCCCCCCCCCCCCGTGTTCATCAAATGTATGGCAATACTACCAGCTCATCTCCTACTGCAAAGGTTCCAGGTGTTCCCTTATTTGGACAACTAGCTTGTTGCTACACCTATCAGCAATCTACTTATCCAAGCTAGGGAATCCTTGCTACATCTGTGTTCAAACCTAGGAATTATGGTGAATCTAACAAAGTCCATACTTTGCCCAGCTCAACATTTAAAGTAGTTGGATAGAAAGCTCTAAATTGTAAAACTTCACCAAACAAGAATTACATCCAATCATCATAAAGCCTTCGCCATTTTGCCCTGTCAGAAGCCACCAGCAAAAACTGTTCTCCATCTTCTGGGCTCCATGGCAGCTTTGAGCATGGTGGTTCCTCTGTGTAGGTATTACATGAGAGTTCTACAGTGGACTTTTGCAGTCCAGTAGTCAATAAAACAGCAACCGATGTCTTTACAAGTATCTTTAACAAAGATTTGCAAAACATATATCCAATGCTGGTTGGAGTCAGCACGTTTCACAAGAATGTCCTTTCAATCTTCCCTCTCCCCAAGCCACAGTGACCATGTACAGTTCCCACTTGGGGTGGGGGGCATTACCTGGGAAAGACAGTCCAGGGCATGTGGTCACAATCAGAGTCCAGTCTTCACATCAATGTTTTGGAGATGACAGCAGTCTTTCTAGCATTGCAGGTCTTTCAGGACTCTCCCTTTATTAATTTCTCCAAGTTTTTCAGATTTCTAATACCATGGCAGGAATCGACCCCATTCCTTAGTCAAAGTATCATTAAAGTTCATGAAATTAGTATTGTTTCAATCTTTGATGTTAGTCAAAAGTGCTCTTTGCAGCACCCGCAATGTGCCCAATAATGACTCCTTCTGCAATTCATACAGAGTTACATGTATCAGTAACATATCTAAATATGATTGCAGAGTCTTTTTTATAAGACCCGTTCTCCTACTACAACCGGAACTCTCTGGGTATCTTTCTTCCACATTGCTGTTGTATCTCCCTGCAAATCCTGATATTTTGTGACTTTATGTCTCTCTGTATGCAAGACACTGTAGCCACTGGATGTAGCGATTTCAGTGATCAATGCTACTTTTGTCTTCTTTTCATGGACCAGTATATCTGCTTATCTCGCATCTGTCTTTTGAACTATCAGTAATGGGTGATCCCATGTGATTTAGACCATCATTTTCTATGATGCTTTGTGTTTCATGTTTTCAGTGTTTTTCAGCTACTTCAGTATTATAACCTTTGCACAATCCCCAGTGCAAAAGCCTTTCCACAATATTATGCCTTTCAGTATATAGTCCTTCTGTCATTAGTATGTTGCAACCAGCAACAAGGTGTGCAATTGTTTCCTATTCTGTTTTACAAAACCTACATTTGCCTGTTTCCCCACATGTTCAATGGACTTTGTAAACCAATGTGTATGTAGCCCTCTATCTTGTGCCGCCAATATTAACCTTTCATCTTTTGGTTTGAATTCACCTCTCCTTAACCATTTCTTCGTTCGATCCTGATTAACATGAGGTTGTTCCAGGAGTTTTCTATACTTGCAACTATATTTATGCATTTTCCATATTTCTTGCTTTCTCATTTGATCCTTCACATTTTATTCTTTCTTTTGAATTTTGGCACATTCAGTTGCTGCCTGATTTTTATCTACTTGATTTTCATTCCCGCTATGCTTCTGCTAGACTAAACCGGGAAGTCATTGTAGATTTATTCTCCTCATGCAAAACTTTCACTATGTTTGGGTCTTGTGAGGTCAGCAGATATGTATGCAGTCCCGCGATTGCAGACCTATACATGTAATGAATTTCAAGGAAGCCCATACCTCCTTCGGAATGGGGTATATATAATCTTGATATATATTCAATAGTATAAATGATTTGATGAGCATGAAGCATTATTGTTGTTTTCCTGTCTAATCTATCCAACAACTTTCGGGGCCAGTCAATCACTCCAAAACTTTAAAGTTGGATGGGAAGAGCAAATTGGTTTATAGGTTGAACTTTGTTTCTAGATGTCAACACTGTTTTCAGGATTAATTTAAGTCTACTAAAATATTCCTCACTAAGTTTTATTTGGATTTGTCCACGTATTATTGCTGATCCTTCATTAATTCCACAATATTTATATACTCCTTTTTTCTCAAGTTCTTTTATATCACATTTTTTTCTCAAACTGATGTTTTCTTGGTGTTGCAGTCTTCCTGCTTTAAAGGTTGCTTTTGCACATTTATCAAGACCAAATGACATACTTGTATCATCTGAAAAAGTTTTGATCACTTGCAGTTGTACTTTCAGTTCTTCATCCTTTGCATTTTTATCCCTGGAATAATAATTTGTACTTTATCATGGCTTAACTGCAAAGTGGTTTGCCACTGTTTCATGGTCACTGTGATGTAGTTTATCAACGTAGGGTGTATGTTATATATTTTTAAGCACTCTTTTATCCATGAATGTAGGATACTGTCAAATACTTTTTTGTAGTCTATCTATGTCAACCTTAGATTATTCCCCTTTTTACAGTTCTCCACTACGACTTTATTTAACAGCAAATGATCCTTTGTTCCATATGACTTTCTTTTATTACCCTTTTTTCTATTGTCATAATTGAGTTTTCCTCTAAATGACTATAAACTCTATCAGCATAAATTCCAGTGTATAGTTTATACTTGGTGGGAAGGCATGTTATTGGTCTGCAGGTTTTAGGGTAGCTTTCAGGCTTGTGCTTAAGCAGGAGCATTGTTTTTTTCTGTTGTTAGCCAGACTGATGTCCGTCCAGGGTGTGCATATAAAGTTCTTACTCATGGCTAAATCTTTGTGCCAAGATGTTAATACTTTTAGAAAGAAGTTAGGTACTGTATCTGGGCCTGGAGATTTCCAATTAATTTATTTTCTTAACTTTGTTTCAATCTCTCTGGCTGTTACTTCATCTCATTTCCTATCCTGTACATTTGAACTTCTTACTCTTTCTTTTACTTCTTCTATCCATTTAGCATTTTTGTTATCTTCCACAAGATCTTCATAGATATTTCTCCAAAATCTATCTATTTCTTCTTTTAATGGTGGTCTTTCAATTCCTTTTACCTTGTTTCCCAATTCTCTATAAAATGTTTTTGGATCATCAATAAATTGCTTATTTTGTACTTTTCCTTTATATCTATCTATGTATCATCTAGGTTTTTCTGCCTGTGCTGATATTTTTAGTTTATTATTTGTGACAGTGCATGATAAATCATGATCTGTTATAATACTGCACATTGCTTTTATCATGTCTTTCTGAGTATTTTTGTTGATCTATTCCTTCTACTACACAATGACACTTATTGTCTTAATTGCTTCATAGTTTTCTCTATTCGATACTCCCATCATGACATTCAATTTCTCCCCGTCTTTTCCCTTACTACCCTGTGTTCTTGTGGTAGGACTTTTATCTGTTATTAATTTGGCTGTACAGTAATGTATCCTATTTAGTTCTATTTTATCGCGTGAATATCTATGGACAGTCCTAATTACTGTGTTCATTTGTTTTTATCAAATTTCTAATGTTTTGGGTTTTATTGACTTTCTCCAGTCTATTTCTTTCATTGATCTTAATATGTCTATCCATCTCTATTAAATCAAGCAACTCTTCTCTTAGATAATGTTCTTTTAAACTGAGGGCACATTGTTTGTTCTCCATTTCATGCGGGCATTCTATAGAAAGTTCCAGAGCATCTTCTTGTGCTACATAGTCTTCAGTTTTGCTCTGTGTCATCTGCTGCTCTTTCATATGGGAACACACTGGCCTATCACTCCATGCCACAGTTTCCTGTTCTTTCCCTTGTTGTATAACTCCAACTGACCATTTGTCCTGGTTTCCTGTGGGAGGCTCCAAAGTATCCTCATATGATAACTGATTAGATGCTTCCCACTCTACTGGTTTCTCCTTAATTCGGGTGTTCATTTCTCTATCCTGGTGTGTTGTTATCTGAGTGAAATTTTCTACACTAAATCCTTCTCTTTGCAGGTAATCCCTAACCTCAGTTTTTATTTCTTTAACTTCTCCATTACTAATCCTCTTTTCTAATTTTCCTCTTTGTTTTCTTATTTTTTGTATTGTAAAATTTTCCATATCTGGATGTCTTTGCCTGTATTTCTCTTCAAATATCTTTCGTGCTTCTCTTTTTCCATTAATTAGTTTTGCTTTCTCCTTTGCATAAATATTGTACCATATTAATATGTTTTTCTTTCCCATGTCCATATTTCTTCTTCAGATGTCTCCTGCTCTTCTTGTTTCTTCTTACTTTGGGGACTAGTTGTTCCATGATCCTGTGATATAACCTGTGTTAGACTTTCTACACTGAATCCTTTACTTCGCAAATATTCCATAACTTCAGATACTATTTGTAAACTTTTACTTGACTAATCCGTTCTACATTCACTCTTTGTGATCTTATTTTTTATTGTGAAATTTTCCATATCTGGATGCCTTTGCCTGTAATTCTCTTCAAATATCTTTGGGGCTGCCTTTTTTGGGTTGTTTAATTTGGCTTTCTCCTTTGCTTAAATATTGTACCATATTAGATCTCTCTTTCTTTCCCATATCCATATTTCATTTTTATACCCTTTAAATGTGTCTAAATTTTGTTCTTTACATTTTTGCACTTCCACTGTCACTTTTTTTCCAAACAGCACAAGGTTTCTTGGTCTATATAGTGTTTTTCATGGATCTTTTGTATTAATGAACACACATTTTTACTTGAAGCGTCTTATACTTTTTCTTGTGGAAGTTTTTTCTTTCCTGTAATTTCTCTCTTAATCTTTTTGTATATCATTTGGCTGGAAATTCTGGACTTCTTGCATAATAGTAACAATCCATAATTTCTTTCTTATCCTCAACAGTCCACTCTATCATATATATGGCTCTTTTTTGGACTATCAGTTTTTGTGATTGTTGTGGACTGCTACTTACTTCTATAACACGGTGGTCATACTCCTCCTGAGCCTGGCCTAGCCCCATTGTAGGAATATTTTGGTGACTTGAGGATTCTACACTGTCATTTTTTCCACTCCTCGTACCAATGTGCCTGCCAGGATTGAGCACTTTTTTATCCTGGGACTTGTGTACCCAGCTATCTTCTTTAACATACTTCTATCCATGATATATGCTATATAAAATACAGTATATATATCAGTGTCATCTTGGTGAGATTTTGTGAAAAACAGGGTCCACCTCATGAAGGTACTCACCAAGACTCGAGGATGAATTCAATTCCAGCAATATTTCTCTCCTTTTGCTGATTTTATCATCTCTCCATTTGGACCCCTCTTCCTTTAGATATGACCTCTGTCAAGACAGACAACATAGCAGTTATCAGGTACATCAACAAACAGGGAGGAATCAGATCGTATCCATTATGTCGAAAGGCCATGAGAATGTGGCGATGGGAGATACCTTCTCACCATTTTCTAATAGCAATGCATATTCATGAGAAGTACCATGTGTTAGCAAACAGGTTTTGCAGGTCTATCCTTCTCCCTCACTTGCAATTTCTCAATCCAACAGTTCCAGAGCAAATATTCAGCCACTGGGGCCAACCTTGATTTGATCTTTTTGCTTCTCCCCATAACACCAAGTGCAATAAGTTCATCTGTCTGAAACCCCACAAGGGGGACTCATCAAAAGGTACTCTGACTCACAGTTGACCCCAGGACTCCTTTTTGCCTTCCCTTCTATTCCTTTTATTCCAAAGTACTTATGGAAAGCATTGGTGAAGAAGGTCACAGTCATCTTCATAGGCCCCCACTCCCAACCTGGACAAGTATGGTTTCTCTTCCTCTGGCCTCATCTGCTATACCCTCCCTGGGTGCCTGGGTCAGCTCCAGATCTACCCTTCCACCCATCAGAATCACCTCACCCAGGCTTTCAATCCCTCAAGTTGGCTGTATGGTCTCTCCAATTCCAGTGATGACAAGGTTGTCCATGTTTTCATCCATGATTGTTCATATCCTGACTCATCCATGATTGTTCATATCCTAACTTCATCCCACAAACCTTCTACATGTAAGATTTACAAAAGCAAATGGAAATAGTTCTCCATCTGGGCAGATGAGAAGAGCCTTGATCCTTTTTTGATTCCTGTTCCAGTAATTTGAAGTTCCCGGCCTATTGTTTTCAGAACGAAGCCAGCTATTCACCTATCAAAGTACAATTATCAGCCATATCTTCCTTTCATATTGGAGAGGATCACATGTCCATGTATCCTTATGACTATCTAAATCTTTTCTTAGAGGAACTTTTCTGTTATGATCCCCACCCCCACCCCCACTTACAGATCCAGTTCCATTCACCATTACCATTTTACTGCAAGCTCTAACTAGCCCTCTATTTTAACCTGCTGCCAAAGTTGGCTTTAATTTTTTTATGATGGAAAACTCTGTTCTTTGTGGCCATTACTTCTGCTAGGAGAATTCCTGAGCTCTGTGCCTTGTCTGCAAATCCTCCCTGCACTTTTTTTTGTAAAGACAGACTGTGTTTGAGAAATAACCTTTCTTTTCTTCCAAAGGAAGTTCTGAATCTTGTATTAACCCATATTTAAATCTTCCTGTGTTTTCCCAAAATATTCAAGCAAAGGTAAGCACACATTACACTTTACTAGAAGTTCACTGTCAATTAAGATTCTTTTTACATCAGACAAAAGCCTCCCGGAAAACTGATCAGTTCTTTTTTTTCCTACTCCCCTTATAAAGACAGGAAAGGGGTTATCTAAAGTTACTCTCTACCATTGGTTGTCTGAATGTATATCATACATTCATAAAGAAAGGTGTTTATCACTGTCTACTTCCCCACAAAAGCCCATTCTACTAAATCTGCAGCTTCATTGACATCCTTCTTTTCCAGAGTACCTCTTTATGACATCTGTGCAGCCACTATCTAGTCCAAGGTCCATATCCTCAAAACACATTATAAATACTATACTGATCTAGAGTTTTTGGCTATGCTCTGAAATATACTTCCATAAGACCATCCAGGTGTTACAGTAGCTGGGGCTTCTGTCCTGTATGTTGAGGAATGGATGGAAAAGACAACATCAGCCATGGAAGTTATGTACTAACCATAATGATAGATTTGTGTTGTCTGTTTCCATACTTCCTCAACTTCTAACCCTCTGTGATGACCATGCCCTAGCCCAGCAATCAAGGAGCTTCAATCCTCACCACTAACACCAGGGAGGTTATCTCATAGAAGAGAGGAAAGGATAATTAATACACACAGAAAAAGTACAATTTCCCTTAAGTGCACACAAAGATCACAGTCAGTCTGGGGCTGGTGGCTCCCCTGCTCACCAGGTCCTCAATAAAACTCCCCACTGGCACAGCTATAGGGTCCAGGTCTCAGCGTAGCTGGGCAAGCTAAAACCTCCAGTACCCTCTCTGTCCAACCAGTGCTTCATGTCCCTGCCCAAGTAGCTGACGCAACACACACACACACTTTGAGATAAGTATTTATACAGCTTCACAGACACTCCTGGGAAAGGCTGACACAAATTCTCCAGCTGTACCCCTTTACCCAGACCATATGGTAGCAATCCCTGCCACCACCTAGCTAATAATATCTGCTACTAAAAGGCCCTTAAAAGGGTGTCCAACTATTACTGTGTAATATTATTATCCAATTGGTAATGTAATTACACAGTCTAAGGCTTATTTTAGAGTGTCCTATTACAATAACCTCTATAAATATGCAATGTACTCTAGAGCTTATCTCTACACAAACCAGCCACAGGTAAAGGTTTTTAAAATATTTAATAATAATTAATTAAAACACAAGACAATACTACTACACCACAGAGATATCTAAGATTTCAGAGATCACACAGAAACTTAAAAGAATATAGTAGGACAGATCTGACTTCAAAGAAAAATACCTAATTAATCTTTACTAGCTTTAACTATTCCTACAAGAAATCACAATGCTAAAACTTATATGTGAGCATAATGCAGAGTGCTGATAAGTTGGATATCAAGATCAAAATGCTCCCAGTCTCTCACTGAACAATATTTTTTAAACACTAACCAACAGCTCTATTGAGGCCCTCCCAAATTACATCATTTTGACACTTAGGTTTTCTCAGACCACAAACTGCATTATTTAGCAAGTTAACACCTGCTCAGTAAACTACAACAATACAAGGCATTTCACATATACACTCTAGCAGAAACCAGAGCAATAAAGCACCTTCCACATGAAAATTCTGGTCATAAACTTTAGCCTTAAAACAATGGGCACGAAACCTTTATCCAGACGCACTGGAGCCAACTTGTAAAACATGAAAGGGTCACAACATGCTTCGCTGGGCCAGTAGAGTGCAATGTTGTCACATATTTTGCAGTACCACATTTCACAGTATTCTTTTACACTCAAGAAAACATGCCTGTATTTTACATTTATTTATACAGTTGATAGAATTATGTATCAAATTCTATTTGACTAGGCTGGCAGCCTTCGCCCATCTCTCTCCAATCATCACATCTCTTCCCCCCGGGGAACTCAAGCTAGTTTTTCAAGTACCCCTTGAGAAACGTCACTTGAGAATGTCAGGTCTATCTGGATGTACCTCACCCCATTCCCTGTCTTGTGAGCCCATCTGCATTGGCATTGCTACTCCCACTGCAGTGCTGCACTGACATATATGCTTGCAACCCCAGGCTCCATCTTAGCAACTTGGCATTTTGCTGACTGGCTCTGTTTAACCATGTTAGAGGGTTGTGATCTGTCATCACAGTGAATTTTCTTCCATACAGATAAGGCTGAAGTTTTTGTAGTGCCCACACTATGGCTAGACATTCCTTTTATACTGCTGCCTAGCATTCCTTCCTGGGTTGGAGCCTATGACTGAGATAAACCACTGGGTGCTCTTCTCCCTCTGAAAAAATCTGGTTAAGTACAGCCCCCACCCCATAGTTTGAAGCATCCACCTGCACAACAAATTATTTGCTATAGCCTGGACTGGCTAGCACAAGGGGTCCTCCCAAAGCTTCCTTAAGCTTCTGAAATGCCTGCTCACATGCTGGGGTCCACACTACCTTATCTGGCCTGTTTTTCCTTGTCGGGTCTGTGAGGGGAGTAGCTATGGTACTATAATTGGGAAATAACTTTCTGTAGTACCCTGTGAACTCATACAAGCCAAAAGGAGTCACAGAGGCTGACTTCTCCCTAGCACTGGGAGTCAAAGGCACCTGCAGTAACCCTTGGTAAGATCAATGGTTGTAAGATACTTAGCCCCACCCTATGCCCATACAGCAACTCAAAGGGTGAACAACCTGTGGATTTCTGGGGAACCTCTCTGTAAGCAAACAACAGATGGGGCAAATATTTGTCCCACTCCCTCTTAAACTGATCTGCAAATGCCTCTAGCATGGAGTTGATTGTAGAGTTTAACCTCTCAACAAGACCATTAATCTGGGGATGGAAGAGAGTGGTCTTCATGTGCTTCAGTCCACAGAACTTCCACGGACAAGCCAGCAGGTCTGACATAAAATTGGCACCTCTGTCAGACAGTATTTCCTTTGGGAAACCTACCCTGCTGAAAATCTCTAGCAAAGCATTTGCCACCTTCTAAGCCTCAATGGAGGACAAAGCCACTGCCTCAGGGTATCGTGTAGCATAATCTACAATCACTAGGATATACTTTTTCCCTGTGGAATGTGGGGTATTCAGAGGACCCACAATATCCATAGCTACCCTCTGAAATGACTCCTCAATCACAGCCAAAGGCATCAAAGGAACTCTCACCTTGTCTCCTGCCTTGCCTACCTTTTGGCACTGCTCACAGGTCCTGCATTACCCTGTTACATGTCTGGAAATTCCAGGCCAATAGACGTTTTGTATAATATGCCTCTTTGTATGTTTTATGCCCATTTGACCTGCAAAGGGAATATCATGGGCTATGGCTAGAAGTGCCAGATGGTAAGCTCTAGGCACTACCAACTGCTGTACTCTCTCACCTTCTAGCCCTCCCTCAGGGGTCCACTGAATGTGTAGTAATCCTTTGTCCCAGTATACAGATTCCCCATTCCCTTGAGAATCAGGTGCCTCCCTAGCTACCTGCCTCAGGCCTTGCAATGTAGGGTCTGAGAGCTGAGCCTGTCTCAAATCTCTCCTTGTAACCCTTTCCAGCTCCCCTTCCACAGGAAGTCTGGCATCCTCTGACAGTGGTGCCTCACTGTCAGCCTGGGTACTAATACTCACCTCTATCTTTGCAGTCACTTTGTCCAAGGGACCATCAGTACCCACAAGCAGCTGTGGCTCACATTCAGTCTCAGTACTACAGAGTAGCTCCCTTATTGAAGTAACCACCTCACCAGTCCTGGCTGCAAGTATGCGGTCTGTCTGGGTCTCCCCCAGGCTACCAGACTCACATGCTTGGCTCCTAGCCTGACTGGTTTTAACTGCATAAGTACATGGTACTGCCTCATCCAAATCCTTCCCTCTCAGGACATCTGCAGGATGGTAGTTCCATACCCTGTTGTCTCAAAGACAACTTACTATTGGCATTTTGTCTTTACCACTTACTGGCTCCCTCACCTTTGGTTTCCCACCTTGCCTCCATGGACACCTGTATGCCACATGGCCCCACTGGTTGTATTCAAAAGATTTAACCCTATCTCCTGGATGTATACCTGGACTAGTGGCTTCCCCTGCAACTGATGGATTCTGTTGGGGCAGTCTGTGCTGCCCACCATGGGTTCCTTTAGACCCATGAGCAGTACTGGGGATCCCTTTCCTGTGCAGGGCTGCCCTGCTTGCTAGGTAAAGGTCTCCCTTCTCCCCCAACTCCTCTGAAGTAGCACACTGTCTATCAGCTAACCAGATCCTCATATCCTCAGGCAAAGTCCTAAGGGCTTGTTCCCTTACCAAAAGGTCTGCCAGCCCTTCAATAGTGGTGACCTGACATCCATTCACCCAGCTATGAAAATAAGTGCTCAGTTCAGCAACATATTCACATACATTTTCATCTGCCTTGCGTCTATGCTCACAAAACTTTTTTCCTATACATTTCAGGTGTTAGCTTAAAACATTCTAACAAATGTCTTTTTACAGCAGTATAATTAAAACTGCCAGTGCCATGCATTTTTGCTAAAGAAATTACAGCTTTACCATGGAGTAAGGGGGTCAAGAACCGTACCCAGAGCCTTTGGTCAACTTCATACTGTTTACATATCTGCTCAAACATATGAATGAAGGTATCAAATGTATTCCCCTCTTTAAACTGTAGAAGAAATTTACTGACCTTTTGTGCTTCTGGGATCTGGTTACGCCCTTCCCCATTACCTCCATGACTCTGGCAAAGAGTCAGCATTTCCCTCTCATGCTTTCTCTGCCATTCCTGTTCTTCAGCTTCTAGGCTCCTCATTCGCTCAGCTGCTTCTAGTTCCATATGACTGGCCTCCAACTCAAGTCTCTTAAGCTCCAGCTGGATTTTTAAGTCCACTGCAGAAAGGTTGAGCTATCCATTCTCCGAGGATATTGTATCTCCACAGTCAGTCTGATTGTTCTCCAGGCTGCTGTTTTCTGATGCAGCTGTAACCAAGGCTGCAATCAAGTCTGCCTTAGTCAGGTTTCCATGCACCAGTCCCCTAGCCTGGCACATCTCCGCCAGCTGGCTCCTTGTTAGCTTTCCATACTCCTCTGCTGACATGCTGCCTGCTCACCCTGATTAACACTAAGCTAACAAAAAAAAAATCAAACAATTGTGATCTGAACTCTGAGTATACACTTGTGTGGCTGTTTTAGAATACAAAACACTTTTAGAGATCACTGTACATAAGCTACAGGAATTCACTCTACCCACACCGCTACAAGCCAATTAGTGTGTGAAGTAGATCCCACCACTGCAAACCACTTGCTACGACAGTGCCCTGGCCCAGCAATCAAGGCGCCTCAATCCTCATCACTAACACCAGGGAAGTCATCTCATAGAAGAGAGGAAAGGATAACTAATACACACAGTAAAGTACAATTTCCCTTAAGTGCACATAGAGATCACAGTCAGTCTGGGGCTGGTTGCTCCCTTGCTCACCAAATCCACAATAAGTCTCCCCACTGGCACAGCTATAGGGTCCAGGTCTCAGCGTAGCTGGGCAAGCTAAAACCTCCAGTACCCTCTCTGTCCAGCTAGTGCTTCATGTCCCTGCCCATGTAGCTGACACAACACATACACACTTTGAGATAAGTATTTATACAACTTCACAGACACTCCTGGGAAAGGCTGACACAGATTCTCCAACTGTGCCCCTTTAGCCACACCATACGGTAGTAATTACTGCCACCACCCAGCTAATAATATCAGCTACTAAAGGGCCCTGAAAATGGTGTCCAATTATTACCATGCAATATTATCCAATTGGTAATGTGACTATACAGTCTAAGGCTTATTTTAGAGGGTCCTATTACAATAACCTCTATAAATATGCAATGTACTCTAGATCTTATCTCTACACAAACCAGCCACAGGTAAAGGTTTTTAAAATATTTAATGATAAATAATTAAAACACAAGACAATACTGCTACACCACAGAGATATCTAAGAGTTCAGAGATCACACAGAAACTTAAAAGAATACAGTAGGACAGGTCTGATTTCAAAGAAAAATACCTAATTAATCTTTACTAGCTTTAACTATTCCTACAAGAAATCACAGTGCTAAAACTTACATGTGAGCATAAGGCAGAGTGCTGATAAGTTGTACATCAAGATCAAAATGCTCCCAGTCTCTCACTGAACAATAGTTTTTAAACACTAACCAACAGCTCTGTTGAGGCCCTCCCAAATTACATCATTTTGACACTTAGGTTTTCTCAGGCCACAAACTCATTATTTAGCAAGCTAACACCTGCTCAGTAAACTACAACAATACAAGGCATTTCACATATACACTCTAGCAGAAACAAGAGCAATAAAGCAACTTCCACATGTAAATTCTGGTCATAAACTTTAGCCTTAAAATAATGGGCATGAAACCTTCATCCAGACGCACTGGAGCTGACTTGTAAAGCATGAAAGGGTCACAACATGCTTCACTGGGCCAGTAGAGTGCAATATTGTCACATATTTTGCAGTTCCACATTTCACAGTATTCTTTTACACTCAAGAAAACATGCCTGTATTTTACATTTATTTATACAGTTTATAGAATTATGTATCAAATTCTATTTGACTAGGCTGGCAGCCTTCGCCCATCTCTCCCCAGTCGTCACACCCTCCTTCCCTCTTCCATGTATTTTATGGTACTTTGCATTTTAACTCCTGGATTGCTCAGTACAAACATAACCAGAAGGAATTAAAGGTAATGAAAAGAAACACAAATTATTTACATGATGCAAAGAGGCAAGAAAAGGCATTACAAGGGTATAAACCACTGTATCAGGCAAACAGAAAACTCAAATAGTTCATTAACTGGATTGCTCTGGCTGACTTAGCCTTGGCTCCTATAGGTTCTGTATTGAGAACAAGTTTTTCAGCTGGTTTCTTATTTTTATCTTTAACTCTGTATACTTGTCTTTTTTTTTTCTTGTGGGCAAATTCAGTCTGAGGTAGCTGGTCAGCATTGGGAATTATGGGTAACTGGAGGAGCCTGAGCAGCAGAACCAAAGATTGAAAATGGCCAAAGTTGGATCTAACTTGGATCCAAAGACCCATGTGTTGCGGAAGGACAAAAACGCAAAACACAGCACAGTTTTATCATTATGGTGAGTATATAACTTTCATTGTTTAGTTGGTCAACTGCCTTCTTGCAGTGGTAATGATTTTTTTTTTGCTGTGCAATATATTTTATTCTTATATCCAGTTTTACATTTTACATATACTTTAATGATAAGCACCACCTCATTTACTCCCTATTAAAAATCCTATGCGTTCCATGCATCCCAAATATGAAGGATTAGTACTTTATGTACCCCATCCATACTCAGCAGGAGTGAAGAACATGGACCACTAGTGGACTCACACATCCTCATAGCCACTGACAGGAAAAAATAAGCTGAAATTTATGGGGAGGTGATGTTCAGATCGTAGTGAAGTAAAAAAGTCATAGTAAAATAAACGTTCATTCTATGTAACCAGGTCATAAATTAAAGAGCACTGCAGCCAATTCTTCTGCTTCTTCTTCTTTTGACTTTTCCTGGTCAGGGGTCGCCACAGCGGATCATCTGTCAACTCATGATTGGCAGTGGAATAGGTACCCAATAACTTTCATAAGACACAGGTCAGCAGAGAAAAATAATCTCCTCTATTACAAAGGGAAGCCTGTCCATGAGAGACTAGGAAATCAAGGCCCAGTCTCCTCAAACACCAGATTCATGGGAGTTTTATACTTTCTTTGATTAAAAGCAACATTATTGCAACAATCTTAGAACGATCACTGACCAATTAAAATAAACACTACAGCATTAATTTTGCTAACTAAGGCCTCCTGACTCCTCATTTATGACTTTCCATTTTAGGCATGAGTTCTGAATTCCATAATCATACTTTCTATAGAGAAGAAATCTTTTTACATTTCTACCACATCCACAATTATTAATATTTGGCAGGAAGTAAATCGTCAGATACATACTGAGAAACATTTAGGAATCCATCTTGTTATGAAAGCATATTAGAAATGAAATACTCGCAATAACATTTTTCTTTTTCTATATGCCTCACCTTTTAAAGGTGCAATTGAGAATTTGGGATAGGCTCATTAATGGCCTCCTGCACTGCATGCGAAGCAACTACTTATGAACCTTTTCAAATCTACCCATATTTTTCACAACACTGAAATTAATCCAGGCACCAAAATAAATACAAACACAGCAAGTTAAAACGTTATTTTGTCTAATATTAGCTGACAGTATAAACACTTAATTAGAACAAATTGATATGTTCCCAAACTTTCACACCCAAACATTGCAGCAATCACTGAGCCAAGGTTTAAAACAACAGTCAAAGAATTCATCACTTATTTCCAGGTGCTAATTGCACCTGGCCAGGAGACAGAGGCAGTAAAGGAACACTAAGCAAGCAATAATGTCTGGCAGGCTGTATGTTACTGCAGAAAATACGCCTGTCCATGGGTGTTCTGTGGCCTGATACCACAACCTATCTGCAAAATTATTTACTTTTTTGTGTGGTTTTTTTAATTGTTTTTTTTAATACCATATGCATATTTTTGATATAAAATGATTCCCCTGACTAATGAATCAAACGTGCTTTTTTGCATCAAAACTATAAAGATATACAAGTATTTCATATTTAGAAACACACACAGTCAGAAGCACAAACATGCAAACTCAGGCACATACAAACAGAAACACACATACATTCAAAAACAGAAACATTCACACATTCATATACATGCATTTAAAAACAGACACTTTTTGCCACTCTTCACCCCTCATTATTTTTGCTACAAAATGTTTTTTTTTGTTTCAGTTAAGAATATGCATTATATTAAAAATAAGAGTTAGCTGCTCTTAATGTTTAATTAATGAAATAAGCTAA
>NC_056733.1:1893243121-1893288121 GCF_019279795.1 Protopterus annectens | reverse complement strand
AAGCTTATTAACAAGGAGTGAAGTGTTATGCACAGTTCGGATCAATGGGAAGTCCATAGAGCTCAAAGTAGACACTGGATCAAAATGCAATGTTATATCAGCAGATACAGTTACAAAAGTGAGAAATAATGAACACACTCAATGTAATCAGCAGTGCGTGACTTGTTGCATATGGAGGTGAAGAAATTCAGACAGAAGGTTCAGTAATGCTTCCATGTTATTTGGTTGAGAACTGTTACAACTTACTGTTCTGTGTAATCCAACGACCAGTGCAATCTTTATTAGGTCTCAAAGATAGTTTGAGACTTAGTCTGCTTTCTTTTGCTAAAGAAGTTCATCATGTGAGTGCAATTCCAAGTTCAAGTTTTGCAGAAGCCATTTTCTCAGATAATGCTGATGTTTTCAATGATAAATTGGGCAAACATCCAGTTGTGAATTCTATGAAATTAGACCTCGAGGTCACACCAGTAGTCAGACTGGCAAGAAGAGTTACAATAGCTATGCAAGATAAAGCCAAACCTCAGATGGACAAGATGGTACAGCAAGGTGTGATTTGTCCAGTCACAGAACCAACTGAATGTGTGTCATCCATGGTAGCTAATCACAAGAAAGCCTCAGATGAAATCAGAATATGCATTGACCCTAGAGATCTAAACAAAGCATTAACGAGGCCATATCATCCAATGCGCACAGTAGAGGAAGTTGCAACTCTAATACCAAATGCTATTGTATTTTCTGTTTTGGATGCAAAGAGTTCATTTTGGCAAGTGATACTTGATTGTAAATCCTCCTTCTAACTACTTTTAGTACCCCATTTGGTAGATACAGATTTCTATGCCATTTGGAATAAATTCTGCAAGTGATGTTTTTCAGCACGCAATGGTTCATAGGTTCATAGGTAGGTACTAGGCTATTGGCCCAAGGGCCTAAGTAAGCCTAGCCAACAAAAATCCCTGGCTTACGCCAACCCAAGAAAGTTAATTTCTTGTGCCCCTGTTGAACAGAGCCACAGAAGTGATCCCCAAGGTGTATTTCCTATTTCCCATCCACTCATCAAGATTTTTCTTGAAGAGTGTTAATGAAGAACTTTGCTTGACATAGATGGGTAGCTTGTCTCTGAGACAGGAATCTATCCCTCCAGCGAGTCCTGTTTATTGTGGTGACAAGGTTAAAGTCCCTAGAGCGTGTAGCTCAAAGGGATTGGGATTTTTAGGTGTAGCATGTCCAACAGCTCTGGGTTTGACATAACTTTATATGTTAGGCAGAGATCACCTCAGAGTAGGCAATATACTACAGAGTAAAGCTGGAGTTTTTTGTGACGATCAGTGTAGGGCATATGTTTGAGGCCAGTAATTCTCTTTGTGAGGCACTTCTGTGGCCTTTCCAGCTGCTGCAGATGTCTTGTGAGGTACATTCAAAAAGGGGCGTTGTACTCTATAATGGGTCTAATGAGTGTCAAGTAGAGGAGAACAATGACCTCTTTTTTCATGGATGAGAACCCTTTTGTGATGAGGTGTGCCATATAGAAGGATTTCCTGACTACTGTGGCAATGTGATTATCAAAGGAGAGACTACTGTCCACCTGGATCCCAAGGTCTCTTATCACACATTCGGTGTTAAGAAGACTGCCACCTATGTGGTAGCTCATGGGTACAGAGTTTTTACCAAAGGGGATAACAATGCACTTTTTGGCATTGAGCTTGAGGCCTTGGCTCTGACTCCAGGCATCTTTCTCAATGAGGCCCTTCTGTAGGATGCCCACATCATCTGGGGACTCAACTATAGCTCCTAGTTTGCAGTCATCTGTGAACATTGTTAGCCAGAGGCCTTCTGTGTTAGCCTGTACTTCAGAGAAGTAGATACCAAACAGGAGAGGTCCCAGGACTGAACCCTGTGGTACTCCACTTGCCACTGGTTTGAAGTCAGATTTGGAATCTGCAACCTTTACAATGTGGGTTCTGTCAGTGAGCAAGTTGGCAACCCATCTTGTGACAGGGATTTATACCTAGTTTAGTGAGTTTAGCTATAATTCCAGAATGGGGGATGGTGTCAAAAGCCTTGGCAAGGTCAAGATAGGCTGTGTGAACCACCTTACCCTCTTCTATGGCTTTGGTGACTGCCTCAAAGAAGTCGACCAGGTTCAGGAGGCAAGATCTGCCTTTCACAAACCCGAACTGGGTGGATTCCAGAGTGTGGAGGTTATCAATGTCTTTTTTTATGAATTCCATGATGATACATTCCATGGCCTTGCAGACCAGGCTCGTCAGGCTAATAGGGTGATGGTACCCAGGATCAGTGGTAGCTCCCCCTTTGTGGAGTGGGATAACTGTTGCTGTGTGCCATTCAGTGGCACAAAGCCTGACGTGAGGCTATGGTTGAACATGGTGCTTAGGTGGGAAGCTAGTTTGTTCTGAAGTTCATGTAAAATGCAGCCTGGGATGTTGTCCGGTCCCATGGATGCTGTGTTTTTGGCTTTAGAGAGTGCTGCTTTTACCTGTGAAGTTGTGATTACAGGGACTCTGCATTCTTCTTGTATAGATATGGGCCCTTTAGGGGGTGAGAGGGGGTAAAGTTAGCATTGAACCTATCTGCCAGGATGTTGGCAAAATCAGTTGGTTCTGTAATTTTTGTGCCATTGTGCTATAACTCAGAGCAGATCTGGGTGTTGCCATTGAGATTCTTGACATAGCTATAGAATGCTTTGTGGATGTCCTTAGAATCAGTCACAATCTTGTTTTCACAGCTAGCTTTGGAGGATCTTATAAGGGATCTTAGCTTCTTGCTGTGGCTGACCAGGGAGCTCCTCCACTCATGGGATTTTACTCTCTTTTGCAACAATTTCTTCCTTCTGTTGTAGAGTTTGTTTATGGCAGGGAACCACCAGATTGCCTTCCTTTTTTTGAGGATAGCGTCTTGGTTCTGCTTGGGATAGCACGATCCATGCACTCGTGTAAGTGCTTATAGAGTGCATTAGTATAGGATTCAGCAGTTGTAACTGTATTGTCCATCTGCATGGGTGTCATGAAGTTCACCACTTCTGTCTTAAGAAGCATGAAGTTGGCTTTAGAGAAATTTTTTACCATGGTTTCCTTAATGGAGGGGGTGGGGACGGGATGTGGATGTCTAGGGTGATTAGCTTATGGTCGGATCTGACCAACGAGGAGTTGACTTTGAGTGTGGAACACCGGTCACTCATGTTGGCAATGACTAGGGCTAGGATATTGTTGCCTCTGGTGGGGGTGTGGATAAGTTCATCCAGGGCATTGGAATTTATGAATTCCAGGAAGCGCTGAGCGAAGGTGTTAGTACATGAGTAGCTTTCCCAGTTAATGGTGGGGTAGTTGAAATCACCCAATATTAGGGTGTTTGGTTGAACCCTAATGTTTTCCAGTATATCAAGAAAAGAGTAGTGGGAATCCTGGGACATGGTGGGGGATCTGTAGCAAGCTACAATTTGGATTGCAGTTTTGCCCAGAGTTAGTTGCACTTGGATAACCTTGGCTGCATTATGCTGAGTAACTAGCCTGGAGGTGTGGATATCCTTAATGAATATGGGCACACCTCCGCCATTGGTGTTCCGGTCCAGGTTAGATGGCCGAAAAGTGTGGTATAAGTTATAGCCTGGTAATGCAGGGCTTCTCTCTGGAGCCTTGGACCAGGTCTCGATCACTGCACAGACATCGATGTTCTCCATTTCAGGAGTGCCTAGAGTGAGTGCATTTTGAGATTTAGACTTCTAGCATTGAGTAGCATTATCCTCAGTTTTTGCTTGCCTGTTCCTGTTATGGTGGTGAATTTGTCATTTGAACCTTGCCTAAAAAAGGCACTATAGGGGCGGCAAGAGCCTTTGCCAGTATCCGGAATCCCAGGGGTAACAGGTGCAGGCCATCTCTGGCAAAGCATCATGGTCTGTCGAGCATGTCATCCCAGGCAGACAGATACTGGATCCCCTTAGAATGACACCAGAAGCTTACCCAATTGTTGAAGTCAATCATTTTGTCCTTGTACTGTGGTATCATTCTGGGCATAGGTTCATAGGTAGGTACTGGGCTATTGGCCTGAGGGCCTAAATAAGCCTAGTCAACAAGGTTTCCTGGTTTATGCCACCCAAGAAAATTATTTTCTTGTGCCCCTGTCGAGCAGAGCCACAAAAGTGATCCCCGGGGTGTATTTCTTATTTCCCATCCACTCATCAAGATTTTTCTTGAAGACTGCTAATGAGGAGCTTTGCTTGACATAGATGGGTAGCTTGTTCCAGAGAATGGAAAGTCTTTGGGGCAGGTATCTATGCCTCCAGCATGTCCTGTTTATTGTGATGACAAAGTTTAGGTCCCTAGAGCACGTAGCTCAAAGGGATTGGAATTTCTTTAGGTGTAGCATGTCCAACAGCTATGGGTTTGACATAGCTTTATATGTTAAGCGGAGATCACCTCGGAGTAGGCAGTATGCTATGGAGTAAAGCTGGAGTTGTTTGAGACGGTCAGTGTAGGGGATCTGTTTGAGGCCAGTAATCCTCTTTGTGAGGTGCTTCTGTGGCCTTTCCAGCTGCAGATGTCTTGTGAGGTACATTTCAAAAGGGCCATTGTACTCTATAATGGGTCTAATGAGTGTCGAATAGAGGGGAACAATGACCTTTTTTTTCCTGTATGAGAACCCTTTTGTGATGAGGTGTGAAACATAGAAGGATTGGGTCTATATTGAATCAGTGAATGCTTAAAAAGTTAATGCTGATTCATCTACCCTATTTAAGCGAATGTTTACAATCCCGAACACTCAGAACAGCAATTTTTTTCCCAGGGAAAAAAATTGCTGTTCCACAAAAAAAAATCTTAAAACAGTATATAATGTTGGGGGCTTCGCCACCCCCCCCCCACACTTAAATATACCAACTCCGAGATCACACCACAGTGGAGGAAATGGCAAACTCCCAAAACCGGCCCAGCGATTTTTTTTCCCTGGGAAAAAAATCTCTGTTCCGGGTATTGGGTCGATAAATCAGCATTCGCTTTTTTAAGCATTCGCTGATTCAATATAGACCTGAAGGATTTCATGACTTCTGTGGCAATGTGATTTTCAAAGGAGAGTCTACTGTCCACCTGGGTCCCAAGGTCTCTTATCACACATTCAACATTAAGTAGACTGCCACCTATGTGGTAGTTAATGGGTACAGAGTTTTTACCAAAGAGGATGACAATGCACTTTTTGTCATCGAGCTTGAGGCCATGGCTTTGACACCAGGCATCTGTCTCAATGAGGCCCTTCTGTAGGATGTCCAAATAATTTAGGGACTCAACTATGGTTCCTAGTTTGCAGTCATCTCCGAACATCATTAGCCAAAGGCCTTCTGTGTTAGCCCTGTACTTCAGAGAAGTAGATACCAAATAGGAGAGGTCCAAGGACTGAACCCTGTGGTACTCCACTTGTCACTGGTTTGAAGTCAGATTTGGAGTCTGCAACTTTTACAGTGTGGGTTCTGTCAGTGAGCCAGTTGGCAACCCATCTTGTGAGGTAGGGATTTATACCTAGCTTAGTTATAATTCCAGAATGGAGGATGGTGTTGAAAGCCTTGGCAAGGTCAAGATAGACTGTGTGAACCATCTTACCCTCATCTACGGCTTTGGTGTCTGCCTCAAAGAAGTCAATCAGGTTCAAAAGGCATGATCTGCCTTTCACAAACCCACAACTGGGTGGGGTCCAGAGTTTGGAGGTTACCAATGTCTTTGTTTATGAGTTCCACGATGACACATTCCATGGCCTTATAGACCAGGCTCATCAGGTTAATACAGCGATAGTTCTCCGGATAAGTGTTGGCTCCCCCTTTGTGGAGTGGGATAACTGTTGCTGTGCACTATTCAGTGGGCACAAAGCCTGACGTGAGGCTATGATTTTTCATGGTGCTTAGGTGGGGAGCCAGTTTGTCCTGAATTTCTCTGTTTTGGGCTTTAGAGAGTGCAGCTTTTACCTGCGTAGTTGTGATTACTCTTACTCTGCATTCTTTCTGTATAGATATAGGCCCTTTAGGGGGTGGGGGGTAATGTTAGCACTGAACCTATCTGCCAGGATGTTGCCAATATCAGTTGGTTCTGTAATTTTCCTGGAGTTGTGCAGTAACTCATAGCAGATCTGCGTGTTGCCACTGAGATTCTTGACATAGCTATAGAATGCTTTGTGTTTGTCCTTAGAATCAGTGGTGATTTTGTTTTTGTAGCTAGCTTTGGAGGATCTTATAAGGGATCTCAGCTTCTTACTGAGGCTGACCAGGAAGCTCCTCCACTCATGGGATTTTACTCTCATTTTCAACAGTTTCTTCCTTATGTTGTAGAGTTTGTTTATGGCTGGGGACCACCAGATTGGCTTCCTTTTTTTTGGAGGATATCGTCTTGGTTCTGTTTGGAATGACACAATCCATGCACTCGTGCAAGTGCTTATAGAGTGCATTTGTGCAGGATTCAGCAGTCGTAACTGTATTGTCCATCTGCATGGGTATCGTGAAGTTCACCACTTCTGTCTTAAGAAGCATGAAGCTGGCTTTGGAGAAATTTTTTACCATGGTTTTCTTAATGGGGGGTGGGGGTGGGATTTGGATATCTAGGGTGATTAGCTTATGGTTGGATCTGACCAATGAGGAGTTGACTTCAGGTGTGGAACACCGGTAACTCATGTTGGTAATGGCTAGGTCTAGGATATTGTTGCCCCTGGTAGGGGTGTGGATAAGTTGATCCAGGGCATTGGAATTCATGAATTATAGAAAGCGTTGAGTGAAGGAGTTGGTACATGAGAAGTTTTCCCAGTTAATAGTGGGGTAGTTGAAATCACCCATTATTAGGGTGTTTGATTAAACCCTAATATTTTCCAGTATATCAAGAAAAGAGAAGTGAGAATCCTGGGGCATGGTGGGGGATCTGTAGCAAGCTACAATTTGGATTGCAGGTTTTTCCCCAGAGTTAGTTGCACTTGGATAACCTTGGATGCATTATGCTGAGTAACTAGCCTGGAGGTGTGGATATCCTTAATGAATATGCACACACCTCGGCCTTTGGTGTTCCGATCCAGGTTAGGTGGCCAAAAGGTGTGGTATGCGTTATAGCCTGGTAATGCAGGGCTGCTCACTGGAGTCTTGAACCAGGTCTCAGTCACTGCACAGATATTGATGTTCTCAATTTTATGGAGTGCCTCGATGGAGTGTAATTTGAGATTTAGACATCTAGCATTGAGTAGCATTACCCTCAGTGTTTGCTTGCCTATTCCTGTTATGGTGGTGAATTTGTCATTTGAACCTTGCTTAAAAAAGGCACTATAGGGGCAGCAAGAGCCTTAGCCATTATCCGGAATCCCAGGGGTGACAGGTGCAGGCCATCTCTGGCAAAGCATCATGGTCTGTCGACCATGTCATTCCAGGCAGACAGATATTGGATCCCCTTAGAATGACACCAGAAGCTTAGCCAATAGTTGAAGTCAATCATTTTGTCCTTGTACTGCGGTCTCATTCTGGGCAATGGCAGGATGCTACTCAGGGCTAGGGTCATACCTGCCTGGGCTACAAGATCGGAGAGCTCTTCCATGTCTCTTTTCATGTAGTCCAGGGAGCTATGTCTCAGGTCATTCACACCAACATGGACAATGACAGTCATATCTGTACTTGTTGTGGAGTGACCTGAGTGCGTGGGTTATGTGGCGGATCCTGGCACCTGACAGGCAGCTGACAGTAACCTTCTCCTTGTTTAGCCTGGTGAGTGGAACATCAGTGTGCCTGACTATAGAGTCACCTATGAATGGATTGGGTACGTTGTTTTGCCTTATGGGCTGTGGTTGAGTGGCATACTGAGTCTGTGGGTTATGTGTCTTTTGGGTTGTGTTGGGGTGGAGGTTGCTTGCATTTCTGCTTTGGAGGTCTCTGTTGCTTGAGCAGATTATTATTGAGAGTCTCCGTGAATGTTTTTGTGTTTCTATGTGTGGATTTTGGTGGTGTAGGTTTAGTGGGACTATGTGATGAGTGTGGTGTGGTGTAAGTGTTTACCTTTTCCTCTTGACTGTCAAGTTCAGTCTTGGTTGGAGAGAGCTTTACCTCCAGTTTGGCTAGATAAGTGCATCTTTCAAAGGTTATAGTGTTGGGTAGTAGAAGGAGAAGGTTGTCTGTGTACATGAGACAATTGCTACATTGGCCCAAGATGCCCAGATTCCTCAGATAGACAGGAGAGAACACTGGTTGCTGACCCTTGGACATGCCTGAATAAAAAAATATTTTCCTCTAGATAAGTGAGGAAAGTGAGTACAAAAACTGTGTTCCTCTAGGTAATGAGGAAAGTTGAGTGCTGTAGTAACTTGTAGCTTATTTAGTGCTTACAACAAGTTCTGAACAAGTGCTGAGTACAAATAAGCAAATTCAAGTGCTAAAACTAGGAATCTGTATCTGAACTAGACTAGTTATAGGAAAGAAACAAGTGCAAATGCAGGCCTTTTAATCAGAAAGTTGAAAGAGATGGAAAAATTGCCCAGACGGCCAATAACTACAATTTCTGGGCCAGAAACCACTCCTTATGTTTCAGGTTATCCTCGTGCCATAATAGTAGATGATCTACTAGTTGTAGGCAATGGTAAAGCAGAGCATGACCAAAACTTTAAGAAAGTTCTAGATAGAGCATGTGAAGTACATTTGAAGCTCAGTCCTCTTAAGTGCAAATTTAGACTTCCAGAATTAACCTACGTAGGATATTTGCTTACAAGTACAGGCTTAAAACCTGACCCAAACAAACAAACAGCTATTTTAGAGATGTCAGCTCTAGATATTGTGTAGCGTTTACAGCATTTTCTGGGCATGGTCAACTATTTGGGCAAGTTTATATCAGATTTTAGTGAATTGACAGCACCTTTAAAAGATTAAGCATGAAAAAATGTTGTATGGTCATGGCTGCAACATCATCAGAAGGTGTTTAATGACCTTAAGCAGAAAATTGAAACTTTCCCTACATTAAGGTACTGTGATATGAGTAAACCAGTTGTCTTACCCTGTGATGCTTCTAATTTTGATCTTGGTGTAGTTATTCTACAAGAGGGCAGACAAGTAGCCTTTGCTTCAAGGACACTTTCTCAAACTGAGATGCATTATGCTCAAATTGAGAAAGAACCTTTAGCAATAGTTTCTGCATGTTCCAAGATTTACAATTATACTTATGGTCGATCTGTTCAAATTGAAACTGATCATCAGCCTCTAGTTAGTATTCTAAAGAAACCTATGCATTCTGCTCCAGCGAGATTACAAAGAATGATGGTCAACTTGCAAAAGTACAATTTCAAAATGGTCTACACTAAAGGTAAATTGCTTTATCTGGCTGATACTTTATCCAGATTGCCTAGAATTACAACAGAACTGCTTGATGCTGAAAATTTTGACTTTGATGTAATGTCAGTGCGTAATTTTTCCACCACTAGACTTGATGAATTGAGAGATCACACTATGGCCGATCAAATTTCACAAAAGCTCAATCACTACATCAATGTTGGATGGCAGTCAAAACAATCTAATGTATCACCTGAGGTGCAATCATATTTTCCCTACAGAGATGAACATTATATGGAAGATGGCATTATTTTCAAAGGTCCTAAAATTGTTGTTCCTGCTTCATTACAACATGGATATATTCAGACTTTGTGTCATGACCACTCAGGTTTATTATCCACTAAGAGAAGAGCAAGAGAATTAACATTCTGGACTTCATTATCAAAAGACATTGATAGTGTTCTTTCTTCTTGTTTGATATGTAATTGTACCAGAGCACATTTGCAAAAAGAACCACTTCAGCTAAATCCAATACCTGACCTACCTTGGTCTACTGTTGCAACTGATATCTTTGAATGGAATATTCAACACTATTTGGCTTTGGTAGACTCTTACTCGAACTGTTTTGAGATTGATCGCCTACCAAACTTAACCTCAACCGCTGTTATCACTAAGCTTAAACGTCATTTTTCAGTTCATGGTAGTCCTCACAAACTTTTTTCTGACAATGGTACTCAATTTACTAGCCAGTTGTTTCAGAAATTTGAGAGAGAATGGGACTTTGTACATGTCACTAGTAGTCCTGAATATCCTCAATCCAATGGTCTAACTGAACGTGCAGTACAGAGTGCAAAGTAGTTGCTTGAAAAGTCAAAATGTGACTATACTTATGTATTCTTAAACTTACTTTGGCTCACCTGCTGAAAGACTACCTTCCAGATAAACTAGAACTACGCTACCTATTTCACCATGTTTTTTGAAGCCTAACTCTAAGAACAATAAAACCATCAAGGCTCAATTGTTGAAGTGTAATATCCAGAAATCTAGTTATGACAGATCGAGCAGATTACTTCATTCATTGAGGGAAGGAGAGAAGGTACGAATCCAGAGAATGAAAGGTTTTGATCGAATAGGGCAAATAACAGCCATCTGTGCTGAGCCGAGATCTTATTGAGTAAGCTCCAAGGGTGTAGAGTATAGGAGGAATAGGTTTATAGGTAGGTACTAGGCTATTGGCCTTAGGGTCTATATAAGCCTAGCCAAAAAGGTTCCCTGGCTTTGGCCACCCAAGAAAATTATTTTCCTGTGTCCCTGCCAAGCAGTGCCACAGAAGTGATCCCCGGGGGGAAATTTTCTATTTCCCATGCAGTTGTCAAGGTTTTTCTTAAAGAGGGCCAATGAGGAGCTTTACTTGACATGAATGGGTAGTTTGTTTCGGAGTATGGAAACTCTCTGGGACAGGAATCTATCTCTCCAGCATGCTCTGTTTATTGTATTGACAAGGTTTAGGTCCCTGGAGTGTATGGCTTGGAGAGATTGGGATTTCTTCAAATGTAGCATGTCCAACAGCTCTGGGTTTGACATAGCTTTGTATGCTAGGCAGAGATTGCCTCTGAGTAGGCGATATGCGACAAGGTAGAGCTGGAATTTTTCTAGATGGTCTGCGTATGGCATCTGTTTGAGACTTGTAATCCTCTTAGTGAGGCATTTCTGTGGCCTTTCCAATTGTTGTAGGTGTCTTGTGAGGTACATGCCAAACAAGGCATTGTACTCTATAATGGGTCTGATGACAGATGAGTAGAGAGGAACAATGACCTAGAGGAGAACCCTTTTGTGATGAGTTTTGCCATGTAGAAGGATTTCCTGACTACTGTGGTGATGTGGTTAGGTTATTAAAGGAGAGACTACTGTCCACCTGTGTCCCAAGGTCTCTTATCACACTTTCAGTGTTTAGTGAGCCACTGCCTATGTAGTAGTTCATGGGTACTGAGTTGTTCTCAAAGGGGATGACAATGCACTTCTTGGCATTGAGCTTGAGGCCATAACTTTTACACCAAGCATCTGTCTCTGTGAGGCCCTTTTCTAGAATGTCTACATCATTAGGTGATTCTATTATGGCTCCCAGTTTGCAGTCATCTGCGAACTTTGTTAACCAAAGTCCTTCTGTGCTGGCCTGCACTTCAGAGAAGTAGATGCCGAACAGAAGAGGACCCAGAACCAAACCCTGTGGTACTCCACTCATCACTGGCCTGAAGTCAGATTTGGAGTTGGCTACTTGTACTGTGTGGGTTCTGTCAGTGAGCCAGCTGGCCACCCATCTTGTGACATAGGGATTTATTCCCAGTTTAGTGAGTTTATCTATAATTCCAGAGTAGGAGATGGTATTGAAAGCCTTGGTGAGGTCAAGATAGGCTGCGTGCACTACCTTGCCCTCGTCTATGGCTCTAGTTACTGATTCAAAGAAGTCAATCAGGTTTAGTACACATGATCTACCTTTTACAAATGCAAACTGAGTGGGGTCCAGGGTTTGGAGGTTACCTATATCTTTGTTTATAAGTGCCAAGATGATGCCTGGGCTACAAGATCCGAGAGCTCCTCCATGTGTCTTTTCAAGCAGTGCCACAGAAGTGATCCCCGGGGGGGAATTTTCTATTTCCCATGCAGTTGTCAAGGGAGGTACGTCTTAGGTCATTCACACCAACTTGGACAATGACAGAGTCATATTTGTACTTTTTGTGGAGAGACCTGAGCGTATGCATTATGTGGTGGATCCTGGCACCTGACAGGCAGCTGACATTAACTTTCTCATTGTTTAGCCTGATGAGCAGTACATCAGTGTGCCTAACCATAGAGTCACCTATGACTAGTGTGTTGGATACATTGTTTTGCCTTATGGGTTGAGGTTGAGTGTCACACTGATTTTGTGGGCTATGTGCCATTTGGGTAGTGTTGGGGGATGTTGGCTGTCTGCGTTTCAGCTTGGGAGGTCTCTTTTGCTTGGGCAGATTTTTATTGAGAGCCTCCATGAATGTGAGTGTGTTCTTTGTGTTTCTATGTGTGGATTTTGGTAGCATGGGTTTTGAAGGACTATGTGTTGAGTGTTGCGTTTCAGCTTCAGAGGTCCTTGTTGCTTGGGCAGGTTACTGTTAAGGGCCTCCACATATGTGGTTTTATTGTTGCTATGTTTGGGTGTTGGTGGTGTGGGTTTAGAAGGGCTATGTGTTGCTTGAGGTGTAGTGTGGGTGTTAACCTTCTCCTCTTAACTGTCTAGTCCAGTCTTGGCTGGAGAGAGCTTGGCTTCCAGTTTTGCTATATAAGTGCATCTCTCACAGGTTGTAGTGTTGCGTGATAGGAGGAGAGGGTTGTCAGTGTACATGACTCGAGGCAATTGCTACATTGCCCCAAGATGCCCAGATTCATCAGGTGGACAGAAGAAAACACAGGGAGCGGACCCATGGACATACCTGGATAGGTGCTTATTACTTTAAGTACTAAGAACTGTTTTCTTCTTGACAAGTGTGGAAAGTCAAGTGCAGTAGTAATTTGTAGTTTATTTTGTGCTTACAGTGAGTTCTGAGCAAGTGCTGAGCACAAGGAAACAGTTTGAGTGCTGAAACTAAACAATTGGCTAGTTCTAGCTAAAACTAGCTAGTTTTGGCACCAATCCCAAGAAGAGAAGCAGGGCAGAGCCTGTTTGGTGATACACATTCTTGTCCCAGATGATGCAAGGGTCTGCAGGCTTGTAGCCTTTTTCTGGCAGATGCCTCGAATAGCAAACAGACTAATCAGGTATGTTAAGCACAGACACTCACTCTCCAAGCAGAAAGAATCAGGAATCAATTCACTCTGCTCCTACTCTCACCAGGATCAGAATATAAGCACAGATTCTAAGCTGTCGCCTATAAAGCAGTTATTAAGCTTTCTGGTGATCAGCAGCCTCCAGGAAATAATGTTAGCTGCACTACTTCTCTCACCAGTAGAAAACAGAAGCACTAATCCCAAGATGTCTACTGAGAGGTAGAATGTGGGCTCTACAATAACTGGTGGTCTTGCAATAGATGCTTAAATGTAAGATGAAAAAAAATGGTTTATCCTAAACACTGCAGTATGCATTGGAGGAGTTAGATGTGAAGGTAGGTAACTTAAGCTTTACCTGTCTAAAAGTGAAATTTTAGTGGAGACTCACTATTTTTAAAACAGCAAGATAGATTAAAAGGGGGTGGTCACTTTTGTATTCTGATACTATGGAATACAGTAGGATGGCCAATAAATTTAAATAGTTGAAGGGGAGTGATTTCACAAAATGATAATTTTGTGGTTACTCACACCAGCCAGTAAAAGCAGAGAGGAAATGAGATATATGGTCAAATTAACATAAAGGGCAGGCAACTAGAAAGACTGTGGTGTTTAAGAACACAGCAGTAACCGGGTGGGAAAAATTTCTGTCTGACTTACAAGAGTCAGAGCTGTGGTCTCTTTTCAAGTTTTAGTATACAGTTAAAAGCAGAATACAAGTAAAACACAGTGTAAAGAAAACAAAACAGAGTATACAAAATAGAAAAAGGCAATAAAGTAATACACAACACAACAAATAGGTTCATAGATTCATAGGTAAGTACTAGGCTATCTGCCTGAGGGCATCTGTAAGCCTAGCCAGAATGTGTTGGCTTTTGCCACCCCCTTAAATTAGTTCCCTGTGCCTCTGATCAGCAGAGCCATTAGTTCCCTGTGCCTCTGTCCAGCAGAGCCACTGCAGTGATCCCCAGGGTAAATTTTCTGTTTCCCATCCACTCGTCAAGGTTTCTGCCTAATGTAGATTAGAATTCTATTCCAAAGCATGGGGAGTCCCTGGGACAGGAATCTATCCCTCCAGCAAGTCCTATTTATCATTGTGGTTAGGTTTAGATCCCTAGAGCGTGTGGCTCTCGGGGATTTGTTTTTTTTTAGGTGGAGCATGTCCATCAATTCTGGGTTGGACATGGCCCTGTATGTCAGGCAGAGATCACCTCTGAGTAAGCGGTATGCAACCAAGTACAGCTGGAGTTTCTTCAGTTGGGCTACATAGGGCATCTGTATGAGGCCAGTAATCCTCTTGGTGAGGTACTTCTGTGGTATTTCCAGCTGTTGTCTTGTAAGTACATCCCAAATGAGGTGTTGTACTCTATGATGAGTCTGATGAGTGATAAGTAGAGGGGCACAATAACTTCTTTTGTTCTAGATGCAAACCCTTTTGTGATTAGGTAGTTCACATAGAAGGATTTTCTAACCACCTTGGCAATATGATTATCAAAGGAGAGATTACTATCTACTTGGGTCTCCAGATCCTTTATTACATTTTCTGTATTTAGGGGACTACCACGTATCTGGTAATTTGTGGGTACTATGTTTTTTCCAAAGGGGATGACTATGCACTTTTTGACATTTAGCTTGAGGCCATGATTTTGACACCAGGTATCCATCTCAGTGAGACCCTTCTGGAGGATGTCTGTATCAGCTGGAGAGTCAGTTATGGCCCCCAGTTTTCAGTCATCTGCAAACCTGGTCAGCCATAGTCCTCCTGTGCTTGCCTGTACCTCTGAGAAGTATATACCGAACAGGAGGGGTCCCAGGACTGAGCCCTGGGGGACACCACTTGCAACCGGTTTAGAGGCGGACCTAGAGCCTGCAACTCTCACTGTGTGGCTTCTATCCATGAGCCAATTGGCAACCCATCTTGTGATGTAGGGGTTTATGTTCTGGCTGGTGAGCTTGTCTATAATACCAGAATGGGGAATGGTGTTGAAAGCCTTTGCGAGGTCTAGGTAGGCTGTGTGGACCTCCTTTCCCTCGTCTAAAGCCTTGGTAATTGTCTCAAAGAAGTCCACTAGGTTTAGGAGGCATGATCTGCCCTTAACAAATAAAAATCAAACTAGCCTTTCCCTCACAGCAAACTGTAGCAGAATCTGGGTGAGCCTTCCAGTAAAGAACATCTTCTTCCTGTACCAGAATCATCACCATTGTAATAACAACATTGTATCAGTGAGTCAGACATTTTTTTCCAGACCAGTTTGTTTTCAAAAGTCTTATTCTGTTTCAGAGAGTAATTCAAACATTCTGCAGGTCAACTATTTTGCAGAGACTGTTAAAGTTGCTAAAACTGATTCCTAATTTTATGTCACATGATATGGATGAGTTTCGAAGCCTACTGTGAAATGCACAGCAACGTGGATTTGATTGTATATAGATTTGTACTTAGTATTGCATAATGCATGTCTCTACATTATTTGTGATTTCTGCATGCTAAATATCTCATGACAAATTGCATGATCTATTTCTAAAAGATGGAGGATGTAGATCAGAGTGTAGCATGTGTATGCTATGTCTTTAAGAAGCATGTGAGGCTGTGCGTGCATGTATAAATTCCAGACACGTGCAATCCCTAGTGCCATTTTGAAGAAGCAGCCAGTCTGTAAGCATGTATGATCACAGCAGTTAGTTTGTATATAAGTTATAGTCAAATAAGCTTTACAGTAATGTATTTGAATAGAATAAAGCTGCTTAAACAGAACCCACGATTACTTGATTATTCGTGTGCCAAAAGGAAAATGACAGTACCTTTTGGGAAAAAGTCTATCCAGGTAAATGACTCCATTGATAAGACACCTCAAAGAGTTGACACAGTAGTTAGAGATCTGAGGACATAATCTGGCTTTCGACCAACACATAGCCAAACTAGTAGGAAAATCATTCTATGTCACCCATCTTATAATTAAAGATATGGCATCCGGGTCCAAGGAAGTTACAGTACCAAAAATTAGGCACAGCAAACCCAGCAAAAGGACAGAACTTTCTTTAATCCAAACATAAACGAAAAAACACACGTAGCAACAATAACGCTGTGTAAACAGTTCCTCATATGTTTTTGTCAAAATGCAACTTCTTCAGATAAACTTGACCTCACTAAACACCTTAATCAATTTGAATAAACCAATAAAAGAACAGCTTGCATTAAATTAATATAATACATATTTATATTAATTTAATGCAAGCTGTTCTTTTACTGGTTTATTCAAATTTTAGTTTTTGTGAGGAGTTTTAGGGGTAGATTGGGGTACGTAGTTGAGAGTGCATGTGTGTGAGTGCCATATGTGGGGATTTTAGTATGATTGTAGTGTTTGTGGGTGTTATTATTGAGTGTAAATATGACTGCAATGGGAGTGCAGGGCAGGTAAGAGTGTGTTTGTGTTTTTGTATTTTTTGAGTTAGTGCAACCTCAGAGTTGGTATATATAAGTAGGGGGTGTGGGGGAACATATTGTGGTGCTTCCGACTGTAGTTATGTACTGCTTATGTTTTGTTTTGAGGGGAGGGGTTGGATATTTTTTTTGTTGTATATATCGATTTTGTAAGTGCTCGTGATTGTGTAGTTTCGTGTTTATGAGGTTTAGATGTTTTAGTCTTGAAATAGTGAAATTCAAGATGTCAGTATTTCGAGATTAAAAAGTGGACCCATATATATATATATATATATATATATATATATATATATATATATATATATATATCTTTAGTCTAAACAGAAAGAAACAAAACTTAGTTTACTTCTTTTGCCCAAGAATACTAAAAAATAAAAATGCGCAGTTCTGTATTGGTTGATAACAAACTTTTTGTTTAAAGTAAGTTGCAAGCATTACCAAAGTCGAATGAAGATTTCATTGTGGATTTCAGTATGGCCTGATCTACAGCATAAAGTTCATCGTATCTTTGTTTATGGCATTAAAACATGAATGGGCAGTTCATTGTTAGCTTCCAAGTGTTTTCTTTTGATAATTCTTTTCCTTTAGTCATTCACTAGAAGTTTCTTGATCATGCTAACACTAGTCTCACACGATATGGGTTTGCCTCTGATTATGTCTGACTGCATACAGTTCTTCCTTGTGTAACCGAGTATCTCCTCAATTGCATGAATTAGTCCTGGCTACAACAAACTCCAACAAACTCTTCTACAACACACTGTTCGATGATGGAAGCGTCCATCACTATCAGCCTCCAGGATTACGCAATCTTCTCTGGTTTCTCTCCTTTTAAATAAGAAGTCTATGAGCATGTATTCCTGTAGATTTCTTTCCTCACAAGTAGCACATTTGCCAGTATGCAAGCTCTTACTGTGTGTCTCTCTTTCTCTCTCTTATATGTTTGTTTGAAAAAAAATGTTGAAAAAAAGCACTAAAAACACAAAATGTTGAAACTTATTTAATGCACGGGGGCAAACCCCCTGCACCACCACATCCCCAGCTATTTATATATACCAAGGCTAAGAACTCACAACAGTGGCAGAAAGGGAAAATTCCATATTCATGATTTTGTACTTTAAACATTTTGTGTTTCAACATTTTTTTCAGTCAGATTGTGGAGAATCCTAACTATATACATGTGTGTGTGTGTGTGTGTGTGTGTGTGTGTGTGTGTGTGTGTGTGTGTGTGTGTACATATATCTATATATACATATATATATATATATATATATATATATATATATATATATATATATATATATATATATATGGGTTACCTTCATTTGACTCACAGTTCTTTTGACTGACAATTAGTACTGGCAGTGTCTAGAGCACTGTAAGGCAAGTAAAAGGAATATGTCCTTTTCCCCACTGTAGTGTGACCCTGGAGTAAGTGTATATATAGTTAGGGGTGTGTGGGGGGCACAGCCTCCCACACTGGGGGGTGTGGGGGCATAGCCCCCCCACTTAGTTTCATGCTATATTCTCTGGTCTTGGTTTTATATTGTTTAGTAATACCAAAGTAAATGGGGGGCTGCACCCCCCACACCCCCCCAACTATATATACTAACTCTAGGGTCGCACTACAGGTGGGAAAAGGACATATTCCTTTTACATGCCTTACAGTGCTCTAGACACTGTCAATACTAATTGTCAGTGAAATGAAGTTTCAATCATTTGATCCGACTAAAATGTTTGTCAGTCAAATGAGCTTTCAGTCAAATGAAGGTAAACCATATATATATATATATATATATATATATATATATATATATATATATGTATATAGGTTCATAGGTTTATACGTAGGTACTAGGCTATCGGCCCAAGGGCCTAAGTAAACCTAGCCAACAAGGTTCCCTGGCTTACGCCACCCAAGAAAGTTATTTTCCTGTGTCACTGTTGAGCAGAGCCACAGAAGTGATACTCAGGGTGTGTTTCCTATTTCCCATCCACTCATCAAGATTTTTCTTGAAGAGTGCTAATGATGAACTTTGCTTGACATAGATAGGTAGATTGTTCCAGAGTATGGGAAGTCTCTGGGACAGGAATCTATCCCTCAAGCATGTCCTGTTTATCGTGGTGACAAGGTTTATGTCCCTAGAGCATGTAGCTCGGAGGGATTGGGATTTCTTTAGGTGTAGCATGTCCAACATCTATGGGTCTGACATAGCGTTGTATGTTAGGCAGAGATCACTGCGAAGTAGGCGGTATGCTATGGAGTAAAGCTGGAGTTTTTTGAGATGGTCAGTGTAGGGGATCTGTTTGAGGCCAGTCATCCTCTTTGTGAGGTACTTCTGTAGCCTCTCCAGCTGCTGCAGATGTCTTGTGAGGTACATTCCAAAAGGGGAGCTGTACTCTATAATGGGTCTAATGAGCATCGAGTAGAGGGGAACAATGACCTCTTTTTCCCTGGATGAGACCCCTTTTGTGATGAGGTGTGCCACATAGAAGGATTTCCTGACTACTGTGGTGATGTGGTTATCAAAGGAGAGACTACTGTCCGCCTGGGTCCCAAGGTCTCTTATCACACATTCAGAGTTAAGTAGACTGCCGCCTATGTGGTAGTTTATGGGTACAGAGTTTTTACCAAAGGGGATCACAATGCACTTTTTGGCATTGAACTTGAGGCCATGGCTCTGACACCAGGCATCTGTCTCAGTGAGGCCCTTCTGTAGGATGTCCACATCATTTGGGGACTCAACTATGGCTCCTTGTTTGCAATCATCTGCAAACTTTATTAGCCAAAGGACTTCTGTGTTAGCGTGTACTTCAGAGAAGTAGATACCAAACAGGAGAGGTCCCAGGACTGAACCCTGTGGTACTCCACTTGTCACTGGTTTGAAGTCAGATTTGGAGTCTGCAACTTTTACCATGTGGGTTCTGTCAGTGAGCCAATTGGCAACCCATCTTGTGACATAGTTTAGTGAGTTTAGCTATAATTCCAGAATGGGGGATGGTGTCGAAAGTCTTGGCAAAGTCAAGATAGGCTATGTGAACCACCTTACCCTCATCTACAGCTTTGGTGACTGCCTCAAAGAAGTCGATCAGGTTCAGGAAGCATGATCTGCCTTTCACAAACTTGAACTTGGTGGGGCCCACAGTTTGGAGGTTACCAATGTCTTTGTTTATGAGTTCCAAGATGATATGTTCTATGGCCTTACAGACCAGGCTTGTCAGGCTAATAGGGCAATAGTTCCTGGAATCAGTGGTGGCTCCCCCTTTATGGAGTGAGATAACTGTCGCTGTGTGCCATTCAGTGGGCACAAAGCCTGATGTGAGACTATGATTGAACATGGTGCTTAGGTGGGAAGCCAATTCGTTCTGAAGTTCGTGTAAAATGCAGCCTAGGATGTTGTCCGTTCCCATGGATGCTGTGTTTTTGGCTTTAGAGAGTGCAGCTTTTACCTGTGTAGTTGTGATTACAGGGACTCTGCATTCTTCCTGTATAGTTATGCACTCTTTAGGGGGTGAGAGGGGGGTAAAGTTAGCACTGAACCTATCTGCCAAGACGTTGGCAATATCATTTGGTTCTGTAATTTTCATACCATTGTGCTGTAACTCAGAGCAGATCTGGCTGTTGCCATTGAGATTCTTGACATAGCTATAGAATGATTTGTGGTTGTCCCTAGAATCAGTCGTGAGTTTGTTTTCATAGCTAGCTTTGGAGGATCTTATAAGGGATCTCAGCTTCTTACTGAGGCTGACCAGGGAACTCCTCCGCTCATGGGATTTTGCTCTCTTTAACAACAGTTTCTTCCTTCTGTTGTAGAGTTTGTTTATTGTAGGGGACCACCAGATTGGCTTCTTTTTTGGAGGATTGCGTCTTGGTTCTGTTTGGGATAGCATGATCCATGCACTTGTGAAAGTGCTTATAGAGTGCTTCTGTGTATGATTCAGCAGTCATAACTGTATTGTCCATCTGCATGGGTGTCATGAAGTTCACCACTTCTGTCTTAAGAAGCATGAAGTTAGCTTTGGAGAAATATTTTACCATTATTTCCTTAATCGGGGGTGAGGTCGGGATGTGGATATCTAGAGTGATTAGCTTATAGCTGGATCTGACCAACGAGGAGTTGACTTCAGGTGTGGAACACCAGTCACTCATGTTGGTAATGACTAGGTCTAGTATATTGTTGGCCCTGGTGGGGGTGTGGATAAGTTCATCCAGGGCATTGGAATTTATGAATTCCAGAAAGCGTTGAGTAAGGGAGTTCGTACATGAGTAGTTTTCCCACTTAATGGTGGGGGTAGTTGAAATCGCCCATTATTAGGGTGTTTGGTTGAACCCTAATATTTTTCAGTATGTCAAGAAAAGAGGAGTGGAAATCCTGGGGCATGGTGGGAGATCTGTAGCAAGCAACAATTTGGACTGCAGTTTTCCTCAGAGTAAGCTGCACTTGGTTAACCTCAGATGCATTATGCTGAACAACTAGCCTGGAGGTGTGGACATCCTTAATGAGTATGGACACACCTCTGCCTTTGGTGTTCCGGTCCAGGTTAGGTGGCCGAAAAGTGTGGTATGAGTTATAGCCTGGTAATGCAGGGGTGGTCTCTGGAGCCTTGAACCAGGTCTCAGTCACTGTGCAGATATCGATGTTCTCCATTTTAAGGAGTGCCTCGAGGGAGTGCATTTTGAGATTTAGACTTCCAGCATTGAGTAGCATTAACCTCTGTTTTTGCTTGCCTGTTCCCGTTATGGTGGTAAATTTGTCATTTGAACCTTGCCTAAAAAAGGCAATATAGGGGCAGTATCTGGAATCCCAGGGGTGACAGGTGCAGGCCATCTCTGGCAAAGCATCGTGGTCTGTCAACCATGTCATCCCAGGCAGACAGATACTGGATCCCCTTAGAATGACACCAGAAGCTTAGCCAATTGTTGAATTCAATCATTTTGTCCTTGTACTGCGGTATCATTCTGGGTGATGGCAGGATGCTACTCATGGCTAAGGTCATACCTGCCTGGGCTACAAGATCAGAGAGCTCTTCCATGTATCTTTTCATGTAATCCAAGGAGGGATGTCTCAGGTCATTCACACCAACATGGACAATGACAGAGTCATATTTGTACTTATTGTGGAGTGAACTGACTGCGTGGGTTATGTGGCGGATCCTGGCACCCGACAGGCAGCTGACAGTAACCTTCTCTTGTTTAGCCTGGTGAGTGGGACATCAGTGTGTCTGACTATAGAGTCACCTATGACTAGTGTGTTGGGTACGTTGTTTTGCCTTATGGGCTGTGGTTGAGTGGCACACTGAGTCTGTGGGCTATGTGTCATTTGGGTTGGGTTGGGGGGTGGAGGTTGCTTACGTTTCTATTTTGGATGTCTCTGTTGCTTGAGCAGATTATTATTGAGAGCCTCTGTGAATGTTTTTGTGTTTCTATGTGTTGATTTTGGTGGTGTAGGTTTAGTGGACTATGTGATGAGTGTGGTGTGGTGCAAGTGTTTACCTTCTCCTCTTGACTGTCAAGTTTAGACTTGGTTGGAGAGAGCTTTACCTCCAATTTGGCTAGATAAGTGCATCTCTCACAGGTTGTGGTGTTGGGTGGTAGGAGGAGAGGGTTGTCTGTGTATATGAGGCAATTGCTACATTGCCCCAAGATGCTCAGATTCATCAGATAGACAGGAGAGAACACTTTGGAGCTGACCCTTGGACATGCCTGAATAAAAAACTACTTTCCTCTAGACTAGGGTTGCCAGCTTTTTTTGTGGCTACAACTGGACTAAGGTCACGCCTCTCTCATCACCCATAACTCTACCCATTTCCATCCCCTCTCCCATCCATGATCCGCCCATTTTGTTACATCACAGTGACGTCAGCTTATGGGAATGCCCTCTTTTTCTGTTCTGGATGCCTGCTTTCAGCCGATTTACTATGCTTTTCTGTAAAAAAGCATAGTAAATCAGCCAATTTAACAAACACTGATAGTATGTTTCCTTTTGTGAAACAGAATACTGGAGTTTGTACAGTGTTTTCCTGACTACCAGAGAATTGATTTGATTTGTGGATAGTCCAGAAAAAAAAGGATAGGTGGCAAGAGGGATGATTTCCAATTTCCCACCTATTGGTCAAAGTTATGCTTAAATAGGGCTAGGGATGGACTCTGCTTCACATGGATGGGAAGCTTTTTCCAGTGCATGGGGACCCTCTGAGACACATTTGTGTCTCATCAACATGGCCTATTTATGTCACAAGCAAAATTTAAATCCTTGGATCTAATGGTTCCTTGACTCACATTAAATAAGAGATCTTTTCAACAGTCATTTATTTAAAGTACCACTTTAACATGCCTAGCTTCAGTAAAATAATGCCACCACAGTCTTTTTATTAACCAGTTAGGCCTGATGCACATCCTTTTTTAGGGGCAACCAGGGAGGAATGCCTGGTTAAGTGACTTGTTTAAGGAATACTGTAAGCAAACGAGGGCTAAAATAATCAAAATCTGTGCCACAAGAGCTAATGTTCACAGCCTTGATTTTATGTGCCAATTGCAAAATGATCTTTTTTATGTTTCACAGCTACATGAACAGCCAACAATGTAATGACAGGACAGGCAATCTAATTGTTATACAACTTCTCAGTCTAACCATACCTCTCAACTGCATCTCATTATGAGGAACTTTATCATTTTGAGTCTTAAAAAGTCCACATCTCAAACTGTTCCACACTGAAAGAGTCCCTCACACAGTTATATATTGTTTTAATTAATATCCATATTGAACAACACTAAATTATTTCATCAATGAACATTTTGTAAAATCAACTGTCTAAACTTTTACAGAATATCCAAATTTTTGCCTCATATTTTAGGTATGTTCCTCATAAAATCTGTGGTTTTCTGACACATCAGTGAGGACTGAGTTCACTAAATAAAGGAAGACGTTGAGTTTCAGACATCACATTCTTCAGAAAATGCATGATAAAACAAAACCGTTTATTCTAGCAACTTTCTAAGTTTCTAAGAGCAGTATTCAAATTATATCCCTATTTTTGGGCCTTTGCCCCCTATTATTTTTGACTTTGTCCAAATTTCTTCTGTTGAGAGGTATGATTTGCAAGTATACACATTTTAACCATCCTGTCAGCTTCCTAGTTGAAGCTGTTAAGTGGTTAGTAAATGTTCTACATTTTTCTCATTTATACCACATCATGAGAGCAAGGGTGTAGCTAAGCATACATACTCAGTTTACTCAAATAAATACACTTTTTTTCTGAGAATCTCTTGGAAACTTCAACACTCAAAAAGCACAGAAAGCTTAGAACTGTGCTAACAAATATTTAGTGTACAAAGGTATGCAAAGAATGTTTGCGGGAAAGGAATACACATTTAAATTTTTACCATTTATGGGAATAGATGGTAAAAATTGAAAATAAGTTGTCATCTTCTTCTATTTATTCAGGATAGCATCTTGAATGTTAGGTACATTTTTAAAATGATAGGTGGGTGCAGGACGCAGGACAACATTAGGTTGGAGTACAAATGTAAATTTATAGCTACACCCCTGCATGAGAGGCAGTGTCTCACATTTTCGTGATGAAAGGTTGAGAGTTACAGGTCTAGCTTCAATGAAGCGATATTTGTTTTATATATCAGAGCTGCAAGAACTGCTGGTTGCAAATGCCAGGATAACCATGTTACATGTTGTAAAGCTACACAGCCTAGCTTTTCAGCACTAGTCATCTCCTGTATTAAAGTTAAAATGTAATGTTCTGTAAGAGCATATAATGTGTGTACACAACTGTTAATTGTCAAAAAGTCTAATTTATGTGGAGCCTTTCTCCTTGGGCCTCCATTAAAAATGGGTTTCTGATCCAGTCAGACTTTCCAGGTTAACAAATATCAAAAATAAGTAAACTTTTTTCTAGATATCCTAGAGCTGTGCCGTAAAGATGCAACATTCAAAATATGGTTAACAAACTACTTTAATATTTAATTAAAAGTTGCCACAATGTTCCACTGAACTGCCTTTGACATTCTAGTCATGAAGATTATACACCACATGCATACTACCCTAAAAATTAAGTACTCAGTGACAGTTGTCATTAAATGATACCTACACATAAGACAGAGAGAAGCTGAACCCATAACACAACAAAAATAAAGTATGAAAAATTCAAACACTTAACCGAATTTCAACATTTGCAAAGATGCAGAGTAGCAGGATGTGCCATGTGCTTTAAAGCAGAAGCACAGACATATGTTTTTAATACTACAGCTCTTAAATACACACAAATTGTGCTCAAATGCTACACATGTACAGAGACGTGAACATACTTCTAAATATATACAATACTTTGCAACACGAAACACCAAAAATATCAAACCAATTCCCTCTAAACCTGAACATCAACTGTATTCTTCATAAAGCATATCTCTGAATAACAAGCAGAAACAGATAAAGACAAATATTTCCTTTTCATATGTACTAGTTTAACTTCTCCCGCCATGATACAAATTCCCCATATCACAGTCACTTTCCAAACTGTCGCAGATTAGTAGCGCCAGACCAACCGGAAACAGTTGTGAAGCATTACTGGGAAATGCATTTTGTTTTTACTACCGCACTCTGTAAGTAAATCTGGAAAAAGCTACATAGTGGCATAAAACCCAGACTTCACGTGTCCAGTTTTGAATGAAATTTGTAACCGGATAATTTGTCAGAAAATCGGACAGCTGGCACCCCTACTCTAGACAAGTGAGGAAAGTGAGTATAAGAGCTGTTTTTCTATAAGCAAGTGAGGAAAGTAAGCACGATAACTGTTTTCCTCTAGGTAAAGAGGAAGGTTGAGTGCTGTAGTAATATGTAGCTTATTTAGTGCTAACAACAAGTTCTGAGCAAGTGCCGAGCACGAATAAGCAAATTCAAGTGCTAAAACTAAGAATCTGTACCTGGATCTTGTGGTAGATAGGCTACCTAGTGCTTATCACTCCCACTGATAAGCTAGAATGCTTCCCTCCAACACAGAAAGGCTTGGGAGGCTCAGAAGCTTACAAGCAGTCCTAGATACAGCAAATCTGTATCTGGGCTAGACTAGTTACAGGAAAGGTGGGAAATAAGTGCAAATCCGGGCTTTAAAACCAGAAGGTTGAAAGAGATGGAAAAACTGCCCAACTGGCCAATAAATTACAATTTCTGGGCCAGAAACCACTCTTGTGGTAGATAGGCTACCTAGTGCTTACCACTCCCACTGATAAGCTAGAAGGCTTCCCTCAAACACAGAAAGGCTTGGGGGGCTCAGAAGCTTACACAAGTCCTGGTTACAGCAAATCTGTATCTGGACTAGACTAGTTACAGGAAAGGCAAGAAACAAGCTTACAACATTTTTTTTTGGAAAGTAGAAAGGGAGAAAAGAGAAACAGAAGATAATTCAAAATGATATATATATATATATATATATATATATATATATATACACACACACACACACACACACACACACACACACACACACACACACACACACACACACACACAGACACACACACATGCACACACACACAAAATGCAAGTGATTTACCTTTACCTTGACTGTTATCTTTTCATAGTGAAGAGATTTGTTCATCACAGTGAAGCTGAAGATATGAGGTGTACTGTGTAGGGCCACATGAGACAGGTAGGTCACGGCACTGAGATGATACTAAAGATGGCCCACTGGAGGCAGTAATGACAGGCCACTCCAGTATATTTGCTAAGAAAACTCTGTGGAAAAAAGCAACCAGACACCTGTTGAAATTACACCAGAGAATGAGACTCTCAGATCTGAAGCTGTCCAGCATACCACTGGGTAACAACTGAGGACAGATGCAAGAATTATACAAGTTATGGTATGGACTGATTAAGGTTGAAAGGATGTCCATCTGCTGAGGTGCTCAGAGATGAAAGTCAAGTGATGCAAACAATTATATACTGTTGGAACTTGGAAATGTGAACCAAGACAAACTTGATGTGAACAAGGATGATATGACAAGATAAAACATTGACATATTGGCTATTAGTGAATTAAAATAGACTTTAATGAGTCATTTTACATCAGATACACATTGGATCTTCTGCTGTTTCCAAGACTTTTGAAGACAAAATGGAGTAGCCTTTATAGTTGGTAAAAGAATTTCAAAATCAATGATCAGATACAGCTTAAAAAATGACAGAATGATCTCAGTGAGACTACAAGGCAAGACATTTAGCATTACAGTGATGCAAATTTATGGAGCAAATGGTAGGAAATGATCAGTTTTATAAGGATTTGCAGCATCTTCTGGAAATATCACACAACATTTGTCATAGGTGATTGGAAAGCTAACGTTGACAGGCAAAGTACAACTGAATATTTGGAAGGTATGGCCTTGAAGTAAGGAAATGAAGGGGGCATAGAGTTGTAGAATTCTGCCAAGACAGTAAACATTCTCTTTCAAAATATTGTGATATGGCTTTATACATGTATACCTCCAGATGGATAATACCAAAACCAGATTGACTTTATACTTTGCATTCACAGACTGAAGCTTTCTATGCAGAAAAAAATATCACAACTGGAGCTGACTGTGTTTCAGATCATCAGCTTCTTAGTCAATGAACAAAAATGAAAAAAGCATCTAGGCCAATTAAATGTGGGCTCAATGAATATGTAGTGGAAGTGAACTTTGCGTTTAAGGGTTTGAACCTGGTCGATACTGCATCTGAAGAATAACAGGCAAGAGTTTAAGATATTGTCTGGGAGATGGCAACAAATAGAAATAAAATTAAGATGACAAAATAACTGCCTGGGGAGGCTTTAGAGTTTACAAAGAAAGGAGGAGTGCAGAAGGCAATGAGGAAAGGAAGTATGTCAAACTGTTTGCAGAGTTTCATGGACTAGCAAGAAGAGATAAGGTTGCACATTTAAATGAACAGCTCAAAGAACTGGAATAAGGCAATAAAATGAGAAAGACAGAGTACTGGTGATATTAAGGAAAACCTATTCTAATGCTGTGTGTAGTCCTATAAATAGGATGTGTACAGTGTGTCCTATATAAGCAATATAATCCACCAGCTTCAGACCATGAATCACACAGCTTCAATTATCATTAGAGCTACATAATTTTAATTAAGAATAAAGTAACCACTAAGAAGTCAGAATTGAATATATGACGATACTTACGCTTAGACACAGGAGATAATTATAAATAACTACAATTCTAAGATCATAAAGCTGATATTTTGTATGCAAGAAATATCACTTTAGTATACCTCAAGAAGACAACGGGGTGCTTAGTCATGGTAATGGTTCCCCCTGCTTCATGTGTAAGATAGGGATTATTATATTTATTTATTGAGTGTTTTCTCTTCTGATTGTTACATTTAATACAATGACCAACTGAGAATAATTTGAATTTATTTGTTTACTACACAAAAGGTAATGTGAATAACATATTGTTCAAAAAGTTATAACTATATTAATCTGTAGCAATTGAATATGCAAAGCAGGAGCAGGTACCCCATCCCTGCACCCTTCTCCACAGTCCTGACAGCTGTCCATTCATACTTGTATGGGGTTACATTACCATGACTATGGTAAAGGGAACATTTGCATATTATTTAAATTGAGGGAACTTGTGTCCTGCTGTGAATGCCATTCGATGGAAATCCATGTCATAACTGAGAGGGGGTGGAGCTATATGTGTGCTCATCTTCCAAGATTGTATACCTTTCTCCAGAGGCACTACAATGTGTATACAGCATTCTGTATTTTGTATTCAAAAGCTTGGTTGGTTTCACATATGTTGTTGTACAGCCATGGTCTGCTGATCACAACAGCTACAAACTGAGTCATGTGCTGCAGCACCATTTTCACTGTGGTAAGTCCGTAGTTCTACAAATATTACCTCAAGCAGCAAATCCACAGTATGCCTAAGATTTCTATGATTTTAAATTATGAATCATACTATGGCCCCTCACTAGCATAACCTACTCTATACCTGGGCTCCCTCAGATGTGCAGTAGCATGTGCCCATACTACAGAATGGTACAGCACGTCTGTGCATTCCATAGGGTTATAGTATGCAGCTTTACTGAGTTTTTCCCTCTGCAGTTGTGGGCTACACTTATGAATCCTAGCTCATGTTACTTGTGTTAAAAAAATAATACAAAACAAAACAAAACTTGGGGGAGGGGATTTATATCTGGTTATGTTTAGTTTCCTTCTTTTAATTTATCACAAAGTGCTTCCTTCTGTTTTGCATAATGCTCCATTTCCCTAGTCAGAAGTTCATAATGTACAACTATTAGGGCTACACATTTGCTGTTTTAAATGCAGGTTGCTAATTTTTTCGAAGAGGGCTTGAAAGCCTTCCCTAATTTTCTACATTGTGTGAATCAGTGTGAGCGATTACTTACAGCTATGCTAATCAAAATCTTGTCAGACATCAGAATTTAAATGTAGTCTCTAAATCCCTATAAAGCGTTTCTTTCACAGCACAGTTTCTACACACACAGTAGTGTAAGTGGCTACCATGTCTCTACTGCCCATTAATTGAAGGCTGTAGAGAGCCTATGGTTGAGGAAGGATTGCATTCAACCTGACCTCCAGCACTCCCCCAAGGGTAGATTTATCTTTACAGTAGTGGTCTCTGAGGTCAGTTACTACTGTCAACACACTACACATTATACCTATATAGTCCCTAGCCCTGTCCACCTTGACTTTTTACTGTGCAGCAAACTGCAGAACAAAAAATGTTTGGTAAGCTTTGAAAACAGGCATGTTCTTGCCTCCTAACACTGATTAGTACAATCTCTAAATAATTAAAAAGCTATGTGTCTCTTTTTTATTTACTTAACTGTTATGAGTTCCAAATCTTTTGGTAAATGTTGTTAGCTGATAAACTCAGGATACATTTATATTGTAATTTTAAACACTGGCAGCGTTAATGAAAAATCCTACCACACAAATTCTGGTTGGAGGTAAATCAAATGGACATTTTTGGCACCTTAGAATCTTGTCTAAATAAGAGGCTCTTAAACTATATGCAGTGACACATCATTACCATATGTTCCAAAGTCATAACATTATCATATGTCAAAGCATTACCATGTGTTTTAGTCATAGCACTTGCCTATTCCAAAGTCACAACATTACTGTGTGTTCCAAAGTTACAACACTGCATGTGTTTTAACGTCACAGCTTTATCATGTGTTCCAAAGTCACAACATTACTGTGTGTTCCAAAGTTACAACACTGCATGTGTTTTAACGTAACAGCTTTATCATGTGTTCCAAAGTCACAACATTACTGTGTGTTCCAAAGTTACAACACTGCATGTGTTTTAACGTCACAGCTTTATCATGTGTTCCAAAGTCACAACATTAATGTGTGTTCCAAAGTTACAACACTGCATGTGTTTTAACGTCACAGCTTTATCATGTGTTCCAAAGTCACGACATTACTGTGTGTTCCAAAGTAAGAGCTTTACAATGTGTTCCAAAGTCACAGCATTACTATGTGTCCCAAAGTCACAACATTACCATGTGTTCCAAAGCCATGGAGTTACCATGTGTTCCAAAGTCTAAGGCCTTGCAAAAGAGCTGCAGAGGGATTGATGTTTCAGACCAAGATTGCAGTTATTGCATCTGTTATCCATTCACCAAATCTGGATAAAGACAAACCATACTAGCTTGTTTGTGAATATCTGATAGGCTCAAGGCTGGCATGTTCTACTAATCACCAAATCACATCACATCACAGTTTGCATCATACCACTACTGTGGTGCTATAATGCAGTCTTAATGGATGATCAACATTTTAATTTGGATGCAGAACTTCAGCAATTGTTCCTAACTCCCTCTCAAGCTAAATTTTCAGCAACTTATTCAACACATCTCTAAGGCCAAACCCACATTCCATGAGCCACTCCAGGCCACACTAAATTCACTCTTTGGTGTAAGTATTTTGTGCCCACCATCTTCTCAGGCAAGTCATGCAAAGTATAAAGTAAAGCAATTAAATAGAGGTCATTTAAAGATATAACAACTGGGCCAGCTGTGGATTGTAATATAGTTTTTATGCATTTTATAAACATCTTACTGCCATCCAAGATAACGTTTTACACATTCACTAATGATGAATGAGTCTAGAAAACTGCAGATATAGCAATGGCCTAGAAGACAAAAGGATGTGTTATAAAATCAAAGATGAGTATAAGAGGATGAAAAAAAAACAAAAAACAAAAGCAAAATCTTAAAACAGAGGCCAGCTGCAATGCTTGGAAACCCTACAAACGTCTAGAAGGAAATAAATAACCTGACCACAAGAAACCCAGAAATAGACCCACATTAGGTATTAGCAGCCAGACAATCCCTGCCATCAAGCATCTTACCAGATACTTTAGACAGCAGACTAGCCTATCTGATCTCATGAATGAAATATTTGGACAAAAACATATACTTACGATAAATGCATGCAAGATTATTCAAGACGAATGGGAAGCCTCAGGCATATCTTATTATTATGTTTTAATACATGTGACTAAGTAATAGCAGATTATTTACTAGGCTATTCTGCATTTACTTGGTTTTGGCCTGCTGAGATTTGTATTAACAGGCAGTGCACCTAAGTAATAAAAGGGGATTATTTCCCAACATTAAGGTCCTAAAGAGAGTGAGATCAAGGTTAGCACCAACTTGGAGGTACACCCTTTTTTGATATCTCATGTAATTCTGAAATAAGGATGGAACTGGAGAAAGTATTTTTGGCTTGTCTCATGCCTTCTAATTCACTAGAGCATCAATCTCCAAAGTGAAATATTAACACTTGAAGTTCCCCACTATAGCCAAGCTGGGTCAGATGGCCTTTGCTGCTCCATTAAGTCATCAAGGTATGTAACACCTTTATATAACCAACTGCCATTTAGCTGAAACAACTGATATCCTTAAAGGGTGATTTGCATATATCCCATGAGGCCTCTGATGCAAGAGGTTTAAGGTATCACACAGTTAGAAGTCTAGCTTTGTTAGATTTTTCTTTTTATGTTTTTTAACCAGTTGGTTATCTGTGTGTCCTTTTCACTCTTTGTTTTAGTTTGTTAGTTGGGATATTTTGTAGACACCCTAATGTTTATCGATATCAGCTGGGTATGACAACCCTGTGTTTCCAAAGGTCAAACATTCTTCTTTTGCTCTGTTGATGATTTTATAAGAAGGCAGAAACATGCATGTCCACAGCTAGAGCAGTTTGGCTTTAGTGGTCTAAAACTGTCCATAAATATATTTAAAAATGAAAGGAAAAGAAAACGCCATGGGTATTCAGAATTGCCATTTAGCTAGAACACCTAATATCCTTAAAGAGTGATTTGCATATATCCCATGAGGCCTCTGATGCAAGAAGTTTAAGGTATCACACAGTTAGCTCCCCTAGATCAGGGGAGGTCATTGTGCCTCTTTACTCATCCCTCATCAGGCCCATAATTGAGTACAATGCCCCTTTTGGGATGTACCTTACCAGACACCTGCAGCAACTGTAAAGACCCCAAAAGTACCTCACCAAGAGGATCAAAGGGCTCAAACAGATGCCATATGCTGTCCGGTTAAAGAAACTCCAGCTCTACTCAGTGGCATACCGCCTGCTCAGAGGCGATCTGTGCCTGACGTATAAAGCCATGTCCAAACCAGAATTAATGGACATGCTGCACCTCAGAAAATCCAAATCCCATCGAGCTATCCGCTCGAGAGACTTGAACCTCAGTACTGAAATAAATAGGACATGCTGGAGGGACAGATTCATAACCCAGAGGCTCCCTTAACTCTGGAATAAAATCCCAGTCCAGGTTAGGCAGAGTCCCTCATTGACTCTCTTCAAGAGGAATCTTGATGAGTGGATGGGAGATCGTAGGTTTACCCCGGGTATCACTTCTGTGTCACTGTTAGACAGAGGCACAGTATACTAACCTCGAAAAAGGGCATAGCAAAATTAATTTAAAATGGGTGGCGAAAGCCAAACACACTCTGGCTAGGCTTATAAATGCCCTAGGGCAGATAGCCTAATATGAACCTATGAAGTCTAGCTTTGGTAGATTTTTCTTTTTGTGTTTTTTAACCAGTTAGTTATCTGTGTGACTTTTTTACTCTTTGTTTTAGTTTGTTAGTTGGGATATTTTGTAGACACTCTTTTAGAGTACAGAGAGTATGTCTGGTGACACATTTGAAAGGAACTACTACAATAAGGCTTGGTACCAGAACCACTGCTATTTACAGCATCCATCAGTACATTACCCATCAGTCTTCACTTTACTCATTGCATTTGCTACACAGATGACAAGATTACATGATCCCATGGCAAAATCACAGTGACAACAAAAGATTTTTACCACTCTGAAAACCACTCTAAGATATGTATACACATGTTTAGCTAAACATGGAATGAAAAAAATATATCTGATAAAACAAAACACTGTACTTCATAGCTCTCTGGTGAGGACTTGATTGTGCTCTGCAGGATTATGACATTGCTATAGAGAATGTGGATGAACATGCACAAAGTTTGAATGTGTGATTCCTTGGAATATGTTCATACTTTGAGGTAGGGTAACTCCAGAGTTAATATACATAGAATTGGTAGAGGTAGCACACATTATGGGGTGCAAGAGACGTTCCCATTCAAAATACTTTAAAAGTAGAAGAGTCAGCTCTGAAATTTATTTTAATGTTGTGGATGAAATGTATTCTTAGTAAATGCAGTATTTGCAATATCAGGTCTTACACTTTTGAGAAGAAGGCATTATCTAGTTCCCAAAAAAAGTCTGTCTGGTGTTAAAGAATGTCTCAGCAACTCAGCATCTGACAACATAATAATCAAAGCTGTAGATGCCTAAGTACGGTTGGACCCCTCCCACATGGTTTCATTCCACATAAGCAAAATTATTACCAAAATCAGGGCTATTTTAATATCTTGTCACTATTTCACTCCTGAGGTGCAAGAGAATTCCAGCCAATGGTGTAGCTTTTCTCACCACAGAGTATGTTCAGCCAGGTTCCACAGGGCCTTGCAGTAAATGTTATAAAATGTCCAAACTGTAGAAGACACCACTACAAGTCTCTGACAAAAGCCAAATGTCGCCTCATCAGCCATATATAAATTATTAAAATTTTTAACCTTGTGGATTACAGATCTCTATGCAGAATCTGAAGACATCATCTTGTAGAATAAGTTAAACTACCTCTGCAGAGAGTGAACTAGACTCACCATGGCAATCTCTTCAGCTCACCTCTAGATCTTTCTCACTGCTAACAGCACTAATGTGAACATTTCCTCCTTATGGCATCAAGTGTCTTCCTAACTGCCTCAGGTTTTGCCAGAGCATTAAAAGTTTACATGTTTGATGAAGACTGCTGTAAGCATATGGGATCAATCACTGTAATAGAATTAAGCAGATGTAGTTATCTACAAATTGTCTGACCAGTCTACATAAGCAGTGAAGCTGGCTGCTGTTATTGTAGATAAAATGGGTTGGGGCTGAGTTAGAACTGATATTTATCCTCATCAGTCAATGGCTGTAGATAGTGATTCCAACATTCTATTACTTTGGTGGCATGTCATGGAACTGGAGAGATTAAACGGTGGAGAGAATAGAAGGGTTACTTATGGCCTGAGGAGGAATATATGCTGGAAACCAAAATTCTAATAATATTGTAATGCTGAGAAAAGTGAAATTTTAACTGCATTGCTTACTTAGGCCTTAAAAAAATGTGTATTTTACTCTTACTGACCACAGGCCCTTTTTCTTTTGTTTGCAGCTGAAATGGTATGTCTTTTGCAAAGTTCCAGTTGTTTTACAGACAGAACTTCCATAGTTCTTTTATGTACAGATGTGTCCTGCAATTCTAAAGAAAAGTGCAGAACTGCAGAAATATTGTACTTGATTCAAAAAAAATAATTTCTCTGTTTAGTACTAACACTGATAATTTTGTTGTTGTCTTTCAGCTTTTCCAGGTTAGGGGTTGCCACAGCAGAACTCCGGTCCACTAATGATTAGCAGTAGATTTTCATGGTGCCGAGTTGCCAGCTCGAGGCCCAACCTTCAACGAAGGCACGCACATTCACGCATGTCTTTTGGAACGCCACTCGACCCACGGGAAGTACATGTAGACTCCACACAGAAGGCACTCCCCCGCACACTAGCTGAGAATCGAACGGGAGAACCTCTTGCTGTGAGGCAACAACACTACCGCTGCACCACCACGGATACTCACTAAAACTGATCATTTTAATTGAGGAAATAAAGCGATCACTTTCCTCCTTTTGTGGGCTGAATATATTTGTTTGTGTAAGAAATGACCTTCAGTTATTTTTAAGTTTCATTTTCAGTGGCTTATTTATTCATGTGTTTATTTATTTATTTACTTTAAAACTATGCAGACTGTCTGCCTTTTCAATGTCATTCTACCGTTCAAACATTAATATGAAGGGTTGTTCCTGTCTCATTCTCTCTATTTTTCTTGATATGGCAATTGTCACAAGCCTAGACATCTGCTACCTACTAACTGAAAACAGTGCCCTTTAGTAGATGAACAATTATGTGTTGTAGTAGTACAGGAGCTGACCCTGGATTTCAGTTTTGGCTTATTAAATAAGCCATCATGTGTATCTCTTTCCTGTGACTGAAAGGGTGGACACTGGCACTTGTGCACAAATAAATGCAAAAAGTTAAAGTGCACAGATCAGCTGCTCCACAAACCTGCTTCTTTATATTTGACATTAAAATGTACTTCATTATGGAGGCTAAAGTTTCATTTAAAGTCATGGTACTTCTTTCTTTTTTGTCAGGACTGAGTTTCCTTTGCTGAACCAAGTCATACTGCTTCAGAGTAACATGACTACATTAATTTAAAAAAGGTCCGTTTTAATATTCATATCCAAATTACTCACTCAAACTTGTGGTATAAAATCCTGGTGGCCAGCCAAATAGCGTTCTGTTCTCAACTATCAGGTTTTGATTGACTGCAGACTGAACTGCCTAATTATAGTTTTACTTGACAATTTCATGTCATCTGTTCATTCATTGTATCCCCAGAAAGGAACTGCTGGGCTAATGCCATTAACATCTGTGCTGTTAGTCTCATGTGTGGCCATAATTTATACAGTGACCTTCTGACAGACTTGCAGCCTAATACTGTTGTATTCCAACCTTTGATATATAGCTACTTGTCTTCAGCTGATGAGATAAAACATTGACAGTCCAGATCTGAGAGTTCAGCTGTGTATCTAGTTGGTAAATTGCATTTTCCCAGTAGTTTATACTACTTAAAATTGTATCTACAAAGTTAGCTACAATTAGCCTCTTCAGGTATAATACTTCTGATATCTGATTGATACAACTGAATTTTAGTATGCTAGAGAATCTTTGTCATGTTGTATGTAGAGCAGAGTCAAATCTTGTGTCTGTCTATCTATTTGTATTTTTCTTAATCATGTTGTCCAACTTATTTGGCGCTCATTTTCAGGGGTTACTTGGCAGCATTGTCTGGTTAGAGCCATACAGTAGGCAAATACAGGCTGAACGAATCAAACCTAGCTCTAACAGGCTGAATTTCTATTAGTAGTTCATAGCCTTAATCCTCTGCACTAAACTGCCAAGTAGATTAATAAAAGCATGCACTGCTTTTTTGGCTTAGTATTTTAAGCTGCCTTTCAAGTTTTAACTGACAAATTACTTTTTTGTTTGTTATTTAGCCTCATTCTTAGTCCTACTCATGGATGATAATAGCTGTGACATGCCAACATGCTACTTGGAATAGCTATATGTGCATCCCTGGCCCATATACTGCATGGTTCAGACATGTTTTTGCTAGCAAGTCGATCAAGCTTCTCACAGGTCCCAGGATGTATGGTTGAAGCAGTGACAGATATTCACTTTCATCCTCTCATGCTGACTGTTTCAGCTCCAGGTAACTAGTTGATTTGGAGTCAATTGACTTTTTCACGACACAAGCAGCACAAATTATGAAAAATATTCTCATGTAAAACAAACACTTGACTCAAACAAGCTGAAAATGTATTTATTTAAACAGTTTAAAAATCAGACTCACGAGCTTTTGCATATCATATGATTCCCAACAGATAACTTAAATAACAAGTAGTCATATGCAATTCTAAATGAATTCTTAGAGCCAGAACATTTCAATACTGGTTTTAGGCTGACACTGCTGAGGCAGCTCAGTAACCCATTTCTGTTCATTTTCAGTGTCGTTTTATAAAAATAGCCATCTCTGTTGTCAGTTTTGCCCAAATACAGTAAAACAAAATTCATGCTGTATTCCTCCGCTGATTAATGTTTTATCTAAAGTACAATAATTTTTCTGATTTCAAAATAATGTTTAGATATTATCTTTTGTTGTTTTATTACATCTATGTAAATAAAAGGATCTGTTACACTGAGCTAAATAAATATGACACTGTTTACAGATAATAAATTAGATGGATATCTTTTTTCTGTAGTTGGTTACAAATGTTTGTGAGATCCTATCATATTTGTCTATTTCTGGAAGCAGTACCATCAATTTCTTTCTTTTTTAATATCTTTATATAGTTCAAAATTCAAGGATCAGCAGCCAAAATTCAAAAATTAAGAAATCATATTGCAAGCTACAAACAATCCCCGGGATTCATGAAACTCGGCACAAGGCTGGCGTAAGGCTTGCACCGGCCGTGTGGCGTATATATGGTGTAGTAGCACCATATGCATATTAATGAAGGTGCGCTGCCGCCACATCCACGTGCATAGGAAACATGCACGAGTGCATGGGGCATTTCTAAGTTGTGCCCAGAGGCGTGTCAATGTTGGCTGTCAATGAGCAACCTGAACTGCTGAATATTATAGTCTGCCTGCAATAGTAATCGCACCTGTCAGTGTCTGTGGATAATGAAACGTATGCAAAGCATGCAAGACAGTTCCTGGCCACACAAAATTGAGAATCAAACAGAAATGCACGCAACACAATATGGAGTTTCCATCCTTGGAACAAATGATATTTAAAATCGTGTGTCCGTAATGTAGTGCACTGTAAGTAGTTATACCCAGTGGAAGTGAAGCGCATCATGTCAGCGCACCGCCAATACACACTTCCAGCCCCATGGGCAGGGTCACCAGCAGTCCCACATTGGTAGTGATAGTACACAGCTGGGCAGTTGTGGCCATAGCAAAACATCACAAGTGTAAACTACCCTGCGACCGTATAATATAATTTGTCCTGCATTGCATAATAATCACATACAACAAATGTCCGTACTGGACATGACATATAACAACAAATATAAGCAAGGAAATGAAACAGATGGAGCATATAAACCGCCGCAAAAGTAAGCCAACATGTATGCATAAAATGACAGCAGCATCCGTAGTACAGTCTGTGGATATGTGTTCTGTCATACAATCTGAGTACTGTCCGGAAGATATGCCATCCCGCCGCATGAAAAGGTGGCAACACTAACAATGTCCATAGCATGTCAGCAAACTCCGGACATATGCGGTCCAAGCCGTTCTTGTCCACATGTGTGAAGGTACAATGGGAATTACCCGGGTGGACATTACATGTCATGAAAGATAAGTCTTGTGTGTGTACCTATGTGCGTGTTGTGCAGCCATGTTTAAATTTGAAAATGCCACAGTAGTCCTCACAACCATACAGTTACCTGACATATGTACTTTATGCAATGTGTTCCCTTGACCGTGCCATGAGACAGCAACCAAACAAGGGATGGATGGAAGTGTCTGTAATATGTGTGTGGGTGTATGCAAACTGTGATAATCCCTAAAGGTGAGACTGTGTCGGATGCACAATAGACCAAACTGGAGGTGTATGACGGAGCAGTGTGCGAAGTGAGGGTTACCACCCGCACCTCTGTGCGACAGACAGTCCGTCTGTGGCCAGTGTTGTCCTGCTGACAATAACAAAACAAATGATAATTGGCCTGAGATATCATGACAAAATATATTCCCTAACTTAGTAGTGATACATGCATAAGTCAGTGATGTCGTATTTTAAACACCTACATCCTAAATCAAATGGTGTAAGCAGCTTAAATACTAAACAAATAACCTGTACTATTGTCAAAGAAGTGAAGTTCTGTCCCATGCACTGTCCGTGGTATATGCTATACTGCAAAGTCATGTAGTAATACTACAACTACCCCACATTGCCCAATGGAAAATGTGCCAATCCAATGTGAATCAAAAAGAAACACAAAGAACAAACATATAACAATCATAAAGTAACCTGATAGTCCATATTGTATACCAAAATCACACAAACATATGAATATTAAAATGTGCTATACACATGAACAGGAACGTAAACGGCACATACACATAGGATGGTATATGCGGAACCGGGACATCCAAATGCAGAACCCATGCATGCATAATGCAATACCTAACATCCCCTGTATAGCACACAACCCGCATTCATTTCCGAATGTCCACCAAATCCAGCCATGCTTAGGCTACCAGCCTTGCACAGCTGTACACCTACACATAGCGATTATTACCCATATGTAGTAGGAAGTATCAACCTAGGCAGTGTCAGGATTGCAAACTATGTATCCCACATTTGTAAACATCCCATCACATTTTTGTAAATCCAAAAGCCCGCTCATTCATGTTTTGGCAAAATTTGTGTACATCCTGCATGGGATAAGTAACCTGTTTAAACATCAGAGTTGTTTACATGCCACGATGTCTAGTACTGTACACATCTGGACAAAAGTTGTATGTGTAGTCAGGGTACTGTTCAGTTTCTAGATGGACATGCATAACAGCATACTACGCAGGACGGAACACCTGTCCACCATGCAGGTCTCCCTACATGAATTATCGAAAGAATATAGTCTACTCAATCACATACTGACACCACACCTCTCAACCTATTACAGCAACAAAATCTGGACAAAGCCTAAAATGATGGGTGGACAAATAGGGACAGATGTAAATATTGCTCTCACAAACTTCGAAAGTTGACAGAATAATAGTATGTACATTAGCATGAATTTTGTGAAGGATGTGGAGTAGTCCCTGAGTATTACAGAGGTCCGTACATATTTACAGTAACAAACCTTCACATTTGTTTACTGTACTACTGCATACCTGTAGTTAATTCATGTCTAAAATAATAATCCTCGTATGAATGAATACAGGAAATAGTCAAATGTGAATGGGAACACCACTCACTGTGGATTATGTATTGTAACCACCCCCACCCATATTATGTATTGCCAACATAATAAGCTGCTGACAGGTGCCCAAACACCTGTGTCTGTAAACACAGGTAAAAATGTATAAAATGGACAAACTCTGTCCATGTGCTTTGTTTGACATTTGAACATGGTCAGGGCAGTTCTGTTCACCAGGCGGACAAGCCTAAACCCAGATCAACACGTGAACACCCTGAAATTCAAAGACTTGTATGTGCCAGGACTATAAGCCTTGGAGTTCTGAATATCCTTGGATTGATTAAATATGCAGCTTGGGTCCAGAGCAGTATGGAATAGGGAATGTGTAATATGTGGTACCACATTTTTCCCAGCAGGAGAATTGATGCCTGTGTTGTAAGTGAAGTGGTGAGGCGTATGTTAATGTAGCTATGTACTATGAGTATGCATATAAATGAGTCAGAACAGCAATAGTATAGTGGTTACAGCATCCGACCAACGAGAATGCAGTCCCGGTTCAACTACGACTACAGCACATATAATTTTAAATTGTAATGAATGCGTCTGTGCTGTAAAGACATTTAAATATGTAAAGGTGAATGTGTGTTTCGCATATATCCATTAACCGGATTACAGATATTTTACTGGTGCTGTCACAATTAATAAAGCTCACATAAGCACAAAGACTTAGTAAACATATGTAACCCACAATAAGGATATGCAAGTGCACCTGCGCTTGTGTAATCCGCTCACAGAATAGCAAATGAATGCTATTTTCTACACGTTATTTATATATCTATATATGGATATATATATTTGTGTATAGATATATATCCACAGACTTAAACTAAATAAATATATGAAATAAAGAATGTACAGACATATATATGTATATATATATATATATATATATATATATATATATATATATATATATATATATATATATATATACACACACACACACACACACACACACACATGCAACATTAATTGATATATACATAACAAACATATAAACATATGTCCTTGTAGATATAACACATGTACAAAAATAGGTTACATCATAGCTATTATGGATAGGCATACAGACATGCAATAAAGGTAAATACACTGCTGCTTTCCAAACCATTGCCCAGAAAGTACCAGTGTGCCAGATCTGTAAATTCTACTCTTTAAACATGGATATAGGTGTCCTTTGCAGGACCCCAAAAATTGTGATTCTTTATAGGCACCGTCCTGTAATGATTGCTGCAAAGAAGAGTCATCCGCAACTACAATATAGCTGTACATGCAACAGTAGCTTGTGCAAGTGTAATAACACATGGGTTGACAGAATGTATGACATATGTCCCGATCCACGGAGAGTGGATAGTGCTTAGAAGTGTCTTCATACTTTATTATCGCTCACATTAAATATGTCTTATGACTACTGTGGAGGGGTGTCAGGTATGGGAATCATGGGTATGCAATAATGGGCCTAGGTGCCTAGGTGTTGGTTGGCACAGATTTATTAGGTCCACCCCATGGGAGTGATTAATATTCCTATGTGGGTATAGCACACGCCTATATCTTCCAAAAATGAAGAACCCATCTACTGGATATTGTATAAACCATAGAGGGAAGACGTAGGGACTTATATCAGTGTCTTGTAAGTGGTTATCATGGACGTACATGCGTACGACTAAGATGGTAACCATACCTCTCAACCTTTCAGAATAAGACATCTGGACAAAGGCATTTTAAAATAAATACAAATAGGGAATATTTTAAATATTCCTCTTACAAAGTTAGAACGTTGATAGAATAATGGATTATTCATTAGTATGAATGTTTTGAGGGTTATTAATTATAAAATACTAATGTCTGTCATTATTTTCTAACTTCACAGTCCTTAATGACTTGCCACTAATTTACCAGAAAGGCACAATATTATGAAAAAAGGAACAAAATTATAAGTCTAAGTTCGGGACATTTACCCAAAGTGTGTACAGTTGAGAGGTGTGAAGGTAACCCTGTCCTAAATAAATGTACAGAACTAGTGATATTAGGTGGACAGGTGTGAAGAAAGACGCGATGACAAATGACAAAACATGTATAAGTCAAAAGCATGTACCTCGATAAATGTGAATGAATACTTATGTCCTGTGATAGTCAATGTGGAAGGTTAATAGAAACAAAATAAATGTGTCCCTCAGGGTGTTATGCAGTGTCCCCGATACAGTGTTCAGTCTCCCACACTCACATGTGAGTTCTGCCACTGACGGAAAGCGCAAATACCGGCGAACACATAAGGTAGATGATAGCATAATATGTTTTGATTAGCACCTGTTGGCTTTTGTGAGGAACACAACACTCTGGGCAGGTGTGTCCTGCAAAAGGAATGTAATGGCATCTGGTCTGTGATTTCTTCATATATTGTGTATAGTGGTGTAATAAAATGATATATCTTGTATCAGAAACAGATACATGTTATAGGAAACAGTATTATCGACTATACTACTACAAGAAAAATCTGAAGGTATGAAAAGCGCTGAAGTAGTCAGTTTAGTATTGACTGCAAGTGTGTGTTGACTTGTCAAATGTCACAGCTGTATATATAGTCCCTATAGGGCTGTCACCTCTACAAATGATGAAAGTGGGAGCTGCTCTGTAGAAATGTCAGACATAGCAGGTCAAAACATACCTACAGCCATACATACTCCACAAATAGACATATTAGCACACAGCAAAGCTTAGGCCGGGATTCATGAAGCCTTGGCCGGCGTGTATGAGTAGAGTAAGAGTAGAGCAAGGCAAGATGTCTGCCAAGCTATTCAGCAATATCCTGTAGGGGTGTGTAAGACAGCCCCTAAAACGAACGTTGCACGGACAATGTTAGGATATGCAAATTACCCCATTTGTAGGTGAAAGCTATGCAAATGATGTAAAATTTGCGATACATGAAACAGTAAGCTGTCCGTGCAAGAGTAGAGTTATGTGCAGAAATGTACTCTGATGTTAACCAAGTAACGTTCTGCAAGTAGCTAAAAGGAGCAATGTCAGCTGCAAATAAAGGATGAATTTAGTTGAAGAAGCATGCCAGTGGCCAAATATAAGGCCAGTGGCATTTTTTTCCTTTGGAAATTAATAAAACTCTATTTGTCCTCCCCGATCTCCGGTGTTTAAGCGTAGCGCAGCGGCGCGAAAACGCGCTGCACTTTCAAAACAAGAAAAATATTTAAAATATACATACAAATTGTAATTTTAGTTAAAAGTTAGTTCGCCATGCAGGTGAATGGTAAGCTGAAGACAACATGGCTACTGAGTACTGGTTGCTATGTGTGGAAGCGCTCTTTCAGAGATGTAACCAAGCATTAGTAGGCAATCCTATGCAATTGAGGCTGAGGATAGTGAATCACAATTTGTCATGCCATATGGGCCAAGCCTCTACAGTGTAAGAGTAGGTTAAGGGGACCATCAGAGTAGAAGATAAGTGACATCATGAGTGTGTATGTATAAGACACTGTAATCTCATTGGAGCAGTGTGTCACATGTTTGCTCTCAGTTACTCATCAGTGGAAGAGGCGTGTTATGATTTATCCTAGGTAAAGTCAGGAAACTGACGGTGTACGCCATGGATATCACTGAAGTTTCTTGCAAACCTGCTTACAGTGTGTTCACGCCTGTGCATGCTTGTAAGCCTGAGTAAGCATGTGTGCGCGCGTGTCAGCCCATGTGCGCGCGTTGAAGAACGAGTAAGCTAGTGTAAGATTGTTGAAACCCGTGTAATGTCGTGTAAGCCAGTGTAAGCATTTGTAAGTATGTATAAGCCTGTGTGCATGCATGGAAGCGGATGTGCACTTTTCCGTGCTCCTATGCGTGGCGCTGCTCACTGTGGAACAGACAGTGAAAAGGAAGGTAAACAAATAGCAGTAAGTTAACCAAGGAGAACTACCACAGCTAGCAGGTGAAAACAATCAGAATGAGCATATTACACAGCCAGTACAGTAGGCCAGCACAGTACAGCACTTACAACTCTACAAACAACATTCCACCATGTTTTTCTCAGACACACTGCAACACTGTAGTATACTAAGAGAAGTGAAAACTGAAAAAGCTTAACTGAGACGACATAATGTTAGGGGCTGTCATTACTATTATACGTCAACATATGCAACATGCTGAGGGTTGTGCCAATGTGAATGCTGCTCAGCAACACACAGTGAGTAGACGGAGAAGAGTGTGCAGGCACAGGGTAACCTACCAGGGGCTACATGAGCTGGAGATAGTGGAGTGCTATAGAGTGGACAGAGACCTCCTGCAGAAGATTGTTGAGCCGTGCAGGCCATGTCTCACTCACAGAACCAACAGAGGGAAATCCATCCCAGTGGAAACCAAGATATGTGTTACCTTAAGGATACTAGCAACAGGTACCTTCCAGAGATCAACTGGTGATATGATGTGGATTTCACAAACATCAGCATCCAGGGTACTGCACCATTTCATGAATGCCATGTCAGCACATGTCAGTGATCATGTATATATCCCCAATTCCCGTGAGGTATTGGGCAGCAATATATGTCTTTTACACACAATAGTGGAATAGCCTGAGTACTGGGTGCAATACACTGCACGCACATATGCATCAAAGCACCAGCCAGTGAGCATGGTAGGGCCTACATCAACCACAAGGGCTTCCCCTCCATCAAGTGGCAGTTTGTGTGTGATGGCCAGCCCATAATACTGTATGTGTGTGCTGGCTGCCCTGGAAGCTACAATGCTTCCCATATGTGGCATCTGACGCAGCTGTACAAAACATTTGGCAATGGGGACAACCCTCATGGTTACCTAGTGGGGGATGCTGGATGTGCAGTTCAACTGTGGCTGATGACACACATCAGAAATGCACACACACATGAACAGGAATGCCATAATGAGGCACACGCAAAAACAGAAAATGTAATCTAGCATGTGTTTGTGCTGCTCAAGTCACAGTTCTGGTGCCTGGACACATCTGGTGGAGCATTAAAGCACTTGTCAACTACATGTACCAGAATTGTCTGTGGCCTAGGTGATCTGTGTCACACACACACATGACAGTTTATACAGATAGTGTGAGTGACTGTTCATGTATGTGTTTTACTGCAGAGCAGTTCAAACACAGCAAAGTCTGTCAATAATGGACATTCATCATAGTTGTACAACCACCTTGGTGGATATGCATGCAGACCTCTCATTGCTTATGTGATACAGTGATGTACTTCAAAATACCATTGTAAATGCAAATATCAAA